>NW_027478633.1:600000-803059 GCF_051014685.1 Ptiloglossa arizonensis
AATTTTGAGTTTCTCAAGCGTTTCTTACCTCAAAACTGCCATATCTCGCGAACGGATTGACCAATCCGCAAAGTTTCTGTTGCATCTGAAAGTAGAAACTCGCGCCATTACAACGATATGAGTAGTTTTCCCCTAGGCCGTTCTAGTTATTCGTTTTGAGCATCAGAACTGCGAAAATTTTGAGTTTCTCAAGCGTTTCTTACCTCAAAACTGCCATATCTCGCGAACGGATTAACCAATCCGCAAAGATTCTGTTGCATCTGAAAGTAGAAACTCGCCCCATTACAACGGTATGAGTAGTTTTCCCCTAGGCCGTTCTAGTTATTCGTTTCGAGCAACAGAACTGCGAAAATTTGGAGTTTCTCAAGCGTTTCTTACCTCAAAACTGCCATATCTCGCGAACGGATTGACCAATACGCAAAATTTCTGTTGCATCTGAAAGTAGAAGCTCTCCCGATTACAACGGTATGATTAGTTTTCCGCTAGGCCGTTCTAGTTATTCGTTTCGAGCATCAGAACTGCGAAAATTTGGAGTTTCTCAAGCGTTTCTTATCTCAAAACTGCCATATCTCGCGAACGGATTGACCAATACGCAAAATTTCTGTTGCATCTGAAAGTAGAAGCTCTCCCGATTACAACGGTATGAGTAGTTTTACCCTAGGCCGTTCTAGTTATTCGTTTCGAGCATCAGAACTGCGAAAATTTGGAGTTTCTCAAGCGTTTCTTACCTCAAAACTGCCATATCTCGCGAACGGTTTGACCAATACGCAAAATTTCTGTTGCATCTGAAAGTAGAAGCTCTCCCGATTACAACGGTATGAGTAGTTTTACCCTAGGCCGTTCTAGTTATTCGTTTCGAGCATCAGAACTGCGAAAATTTTGTGTTTCTCAAGCGTTTCTTACCTCAAAACTGCCATATCTCGCGAACGGATTAACCAATCCGCAAAGATTCTGTTGCATCTGAAAGTAGAAACTCGCCCCATTACAACGGTATGAGTAGTTTTCCCCTAGGCCGTTCTAGTTATTCGTTTCGAGCAACAGAACTGCGAAAATTTGGAGTTTCTCAAGCGTTTCTTACCTCAAAACTGCCATATCTCGCGAACGGATTGACCAATACGCAAAATTTCTGTTGCATCTGAAAGTAGAAGCTCTCCCGATTACAACGGTAAGATTAGTTTTCCCCTAGGCCGTTCTAGTTATTCGTTTCGAGCATCAGAACTGCGAAAATTTGGAGTTTCTCAAGCGTTTCTTATCTCAAAACTGCCATATCTCGCGAACGGATTGACCAATACGCAAAATTTCTGTTGCATCTGAAAGTAGAAGCTCTCCCGATTACAACGGTATGAGTAGTTTTACCCTAGGCCGTTCTAGTTATTCGTTTCGAGCATCAGAACTGCGAAAATTTTGAGTTTCTCAAGCGTTTCTTACCTCAAAACTGCCATATCTCGCGAACGGATTGACCAATCCGCAAAGTTTCTGTTGCATCTGAAAGTAGAAACTCGCCCCATTACAACGATATGAGTAGTTTTCCCCTAGGCCGTTCTAGTTATTCGTTTCGAGCATCAGAACTGCGAAAATTTGGAGTTTCTCAAGCGTTTCTTACCTCAAAACTGCCATATCTCGCGAACGGATTGACCAATCCGCAAAGTTTCTGTTGCATCTAAAAGTAGAAACTCGCCCCATTACAACGGTATGAGTATTTTTCCCCTAGGCCGTTCTAGTTATTCGTTTCGAGCATCAGAACTGCGAAAATTTTGAGTTTCTCAAGCGTTTCTTACCTCAAAACTGCCATATCTCGCGAACGGTTTGGCCAATCCGCAAAGTTTCTGTTGCATCTGAAAGTAGAAACTCGCCCCATTACAACGGTATGAGTAGTTTTCCCCTAGGCCGTTCTAGTTATTCGTTTCGAGCATCAGAACTGCGAAAAGTTGGAGTTTCTCAAGCGTTTCTTACCTCAAAACTGCCATATCTCGCGAACGGATTGACCAATCCGCAAAGTTTCTGTTGCATCTAAAAGTAGAAACTCGCCCCATTACAACGGTATGAGTATTTTTCCCCTAGGCCGTTCTAGTTATTCGTTTCGAGGATCAGAACTGCGAAAATTTGGAGTTTCTCAAGCGTTTCTTACCTCAAAACTGCCATATCTCGCGAACGGTTTGGCCAATCCGCAAAGTTTCTGTTGCATCTGAAAGTAGAAACTCGCCCCATTACAACGGTATGAGTAGTTTTCCCCTAGGCCGTTCTAGTTATTCGTTTCGAGCAACAGAACTGCGAAAATTTGGAGTTTCTCAAGCGTTTCTTACCTCAAAACTGCCATATCTCGCGAACGGATTGACCAATACGCAAAATTTCTGTTGCATCTGAAAGTAGAAGCTCTCCCGATTACAACGGTATGATTAGTTTTCCCCTAGGCCGTTCTAGTTATTCGTTTCGAGCATCAGAACTGCGAAAATTTGGAGTTTCTCAAGCGTTTCTTATCTCAAAACTGCCATATCTCGCGAACGGATTGACCAATACGCAAAATTTCTGTTGCATCTGAAAGTAGAAGCTCTCCCGATTACAACGGTATGAGTAGTTTTACCCTAGGCCGTTCTAGTTATTCGTTTCGAGCATCAGAACTGCGAAAATTTTGAGTTTCTCAAGCGTTTCTTACCTCAAAACTGCCATATCTCGCGAACGGATTGACCAATCCGCAAAGTTTCTGTTGCATCTGAAAGTAGAAACTCGCCCCATTACAACGATATGAGTAGTTTTCCCCTAGGCCGTTCTAGTTATTCGTTTCGAGCATCAGAACTGCGAAAATTTGGAGTTTCTCAAGCGTTTCTTACCTCAAAACTGCCATATCTCGCGAACGGATTGACCAATCCGCAAAGTTTCTCTTGCATCTAAAAGTAGAAACTCGCCCCATTACAACGGTATGAGTATTTTTCCCCTAGGCCGTTCTAGTTATTCGTTTCGAGCATCAGAACTGCGAAAATTTTGAGTTTCTCAAGCGTTTCTTACCTCAAAACTGCCATATCTCGCGAACGGTTTGGCCAATCCGCAAAGTTTCTGTTGCATCTGAAAGTAGAAACTCGCCCCATTACAACGGTATGAGTAGTTTTCCCCTAGGCCGTTCTAGTTATTCGTTTTGAGCATCAGAACTGCGAAAATTTTGAGTTTCTCAAGCGTTTCTTACCTCAAAACTGCCATATCTCGCGAACGGATTGACCAATCCGTAAAGTTTCTGTTGCATCTGAAAGTAGAAGCTCGCCCGATTACAATGGTATGAGTAGTTTTCCTCTAGGCCGTTCTAGTTATTCGTTTCGAGCAACAGAACTGCGAAAATTTGGAGTTTCTCAAGCGTTTCTTACCTCAAAACTGCCATATCTCGCGAACGGATTGACCAATACGCAAAATTTCTGTTGCATCTGAAAGTAGAAGCTCTCCCGATTACAACGGTATGAGTAGTTTTACCCTAGGCCGTTCTAGTTATTCGTTTCGAGCATCAGAACTGCGAAAATTTTGTGTTTCTCAAGCGTTTCTTACCTCAAAACTGCCATATCTCGCGAACGGATTAACCAATCCGCAAAGATTCTGTTGCATCTGAAAGTA
This sequence comes from Ptiloglossa arizonensis, assembly GCF_051014685.1. NCBI lineage: Eukaryota > Metazoa > Arthropoda > Insecta > Hymenoptera > Colletidae > Ptiloglossa > Ptiloglossa arizonensis. The sequence goes on from NW_027478633.1 coordinate 603,595, forward strand.
GAAACTCGCCCCATTACAACGGTATGAGTAGTTTTCCCCTAGGCCGTTCTAGTTATTCGTTTCGAGCAACAGAACTGCGAAAATTTGGAGTTTCTCAAGCGTTTCTTACCTCAAAACTGCCATATCTCGCGAACGGATTGACCAATACGCAAAATTTCTGTTGCATCTGAAAGTAGAAGCTCTCCCGATTACAACGGTAAGATTAGTTTTCCCCTAGGCCGTTCTAGTTATTCGTTTCGAGCATCAGAACTGCGAAAATTTGGAGTTTCTCAAGCGTTTCTTATCTCAAAACTGCCATATCTCGCGAACGGATTGACCAATACGCAAAATTTCTGTTGCATCTGAAAGTAGAAGCTCTCCCGATTACAACGGTATGAGTAGTTTTACCCTAGGCCGTTCTAGTTATTCGTTTCGAGCATCAGAACTGCGAAAATTTTGAGTTTCTCAAGCGTTTCTTACCTCAAAACTGCCATATCTCGCGAACGGATTGACCAATCCGCAAAGTTTCTGTTGCATCTGAAAGTAGAAACTCGCCCGATTACAACGGTATGATTAGTTTTCCCCTAGGCCGTTCTAGTTATTCGTTTCGAGCATCAGAACTGCGAAAATTTGGAGTTTCTCAAGCGTTTCTTATCTCAAAACTGCCATATCTCGCGAACGGATTGACCAATACGCAAAATTTCTGTTGCATCTGAAAGTAGAAGCTCTCCCGATTACAACGGTATGAGTAGTTTTACCCTAGGCCGTTCTAGTTATTCGTTTCGAGCATCAGAACTGCGAAAATTTTGAGTTTCTCAAGCGTTTCTTACCTCAAAACTGCCATATCTCGCGAACGGATTGACCAATCCGCAAAGTTTCTGTTGCATCTGAAAGTAGAAACTCGCCCCATTACAACGATATGAGTAGTTTTCCCCTAGGCCGTTCTAGTTATTCGTTTCGAGCATCAGAACTGCGAAAATTTGGAGTTTCTCAAGCGTTTCTTACCTCAAAACTGCCATATCTCGCGAACGGATTGACCAATCCGCAAAGTTTCTGTTGCATCTAAAAGTAGAAACTCGCCCCATTACAACGGTATGAGTATTTTTCCCCTAGGCCGTTCTAGTTATTCGTTTCGAGCATCAGAACTGCGAAAATTTTGAGTTTCTCAAGCGTTTCTTACCTCAAAACTGCCATATCTCGCGAACGGTTTGGCCAATCCGCAAAGTTTCTGTTGCATCTGAAAGTAGAAACTCGCCCCATTACAACGGTATGAGTAGTTTTCCCCTAGGCCGTTCTAGTTATTCGTTTTGAGCATCAGAACTGCGAAAATTTTGAGTTTCTCAAGCGTTTCTTACCTCAAAACTGCCATATCTCGCGAACGGATTGACCAATCCGTAAAGTTTCTGTTGCATCTGAAAGTAGAAGCTCGCCCGATTACAATGGTATGAGTAGTTTTCCTCTAGGCCGTTCTAGTTATTCGTTTCGAGCAACAGAACTGCGAAAATTTGGAGTTTCTCAAGCGTTTCTTACCTCAAAACTGCCATATCTCGCGAACGGATTGACCAATACGCAAAATTTCTGTTGCATCTGAAAGTAGAAGCTCTCCCGATTACAACGGTATGAGTAGTTTTACCCTAGGCCGTTCTAGTTATTCGTTTCGAGCATCAGAACTGCGAAAATTTTGTGTTTCTCAAGCGTTTCTTACCTCAAAACTGCCATATCTCGCGAACGGATTAACCAATCCGCAAAGATTCTGTTGCATCTGAAAGTAGAAACTCGCCCCATTACAACGGTATGAGTAGTTTTCCCCTAGGCCGTTCTAGTTATTCGTTTCGAGCAACAGAACTGCGAAAATTTGGAGTTTCTCAAGCGTTTCTTACCTCAAAACTGCCATATCTCGCGAACGGATTGACCAATACGCAAAATTTCTGTTGCATCTGAAAGTAGAAGCTCTCCCGATTACAACGGTAAGATTAGTTTTCCCCTAGGCCGTTCTAGTTATTCGTTTCGAGCATCAGAACTGCGAAAATTTGGAGCTTCTCAAGCGTTTCTTATCTCAAAACTGCCATATCTCGCGAACGGATTGACCAATACGCAAAATTTCTGTTGCATCTGAAAGTAGAAGCTCTCCCGATTACAACGGTATGAGTAGTTTTACCCTAGGCCGTTCTAGTTATTCGTTTCGAGCATCAGAACTGCGAAAATTTTGAGTTTCTCAAGCGTTTCTTACCTCAAAACTGCCATATCTCGCGAACGGATTGACCAATCCGCAAAGTTTCTGTTGCATCTGAAAGTAGAAACTCGCCCCATTACAACGATATGAGTAGTTTTCCCCTAGGCCGTTCTAGTTATTCGTTTCGAGCATCAGAACTGCGAAAATTTGGAGTTTCTCAAGCGTTTCTTACCTCAAAACTGCCATATCTCGCGAACGGATTGACCAATCCGCAAAGTTTCTGTTGCATCTAAAAGTAGAAACTCGCCCCATTACAACGGTATGAGTATTTTTCCCCTAGGCCGTTCTAGTTATTCGTTTCGAGCATCAGAACTGCGAAAATTTTGAGTTTCTCAAGCGTTTCTTACCTCAAAACTGCCATATCTCGCGAACGGTTTGGCCAATCCGCAAAGTTTCTGTTGCATCTGAAAGCAGAAACTCGCCCCATTACAACGGTATGAGTAGTTTTCCCCTAGGCCGTTCTAGTTATTCGTTTCGAGCATCAGAACTGCGAAAAGTTGGAGTTTCTCAAGCGTTTCTTACCTCAAAACTGCCATATCTCGCGAACGGATTGACCAATCCGCAAAGTTTCTGTTGCATCTAAAAGAAGAAACTCGCCCCATTACAACGGTATGAGTATTTTTCCCCTAGGCCGTTCTAGTTATTCGTTTCGAGGATCAGAACTGCGAAAATTTGGAGTTTCTCAAGCGTTTCTTACCTCAAAACTGCCATATCTCGCGAACGGATTGACCAATCCGCAAAGTTTCTGTTGCATCTGAAAGTAGAAACTCGCCCCATTACAACGGTATGAGTAGTTTTCCCCTAGGCCGTTCTAGTTATTCGTTTCGAGCATCAGAACTGCGAAAATTTGGAGTTTCTCAAGCGTTTCTTACCTCAAAACTGCCATATCTCGCGAACGGATTGACCAAACCGCAAAGTTTCTGTTGCATCTGAAAGTAGAAACTCGCCCCATTACAACGGTATGAGTAGTTTTCCCCAAGGCCGTTCTAGTTATTCGTTTCGAGGATCAGAACTGCGAAAATTTGGAGTTCCTCAAGCGTTTCTTACCTCAAAACTGCCATATCTCGCGAACGGATTGACCAATCCGCAAAGTTTCTGTTGCATCTGAAAGTAGAAACTCGCCCCATTACAACGGCATGAGTAGTTTTCCCCTAGGCCGTTCTAGTTATTCGTTTCGAGCAACAGAACTGCGAAAATTTGGAGTTTCTCAAGCGTTTCTTACCTCAAAACTGCCATATCTCGCGAACGAATTGACCAATCCGTAAAGTTTCTGTTGCATCTGAAAGTAGTAGCTCGCCCGATTACAATGGTATGAGTAGTTTTCCCCTAGGCCGTTCTAGTTATTTGTTTCGAGCAACAGAACTGCGAAAATTTGGAGTTTCTCAAGTGTTTCTTACCTCAAAACTTCCATATCTCGCGAACGGATTGACCAATCCGCAAAGTTTCTGTTGCATCTGAAAGTAGAAACTCGCCCCATTACAACGGTATGAGTAGTTTTCCCCTAGGCCGTTCTAGTTATTCGTTTCGAGCATCAGAACTGCGAAAATTTGGAGTTTCTCAAGCGTTTCTTACCTCAAAACTGCCATATCTCGCGAACGGATTGACCAATCCGCAAAGTTTCTGTTGCATCTAAAAGTAGAAACTCGCCCCATTACAATGGTATGAGTAGTTTTCCTCTAGGCCGTTCTAGTTATTCGTTTCGAGCAACAGAACTGCGAAAATTTGGAGTTTCTCAAGCGTTTCTTACCTCAAAACTGCCATATCTCGCGAACGGATTGACCAATACGCAAAATTTCTGTTGCATCTGAAAGTAGAAGCTCTCCCGATTACAACGGTATGAGTAGTTTTACCCTAGGCCGTTCTAGTTATTCGTTTCGAGCATCAGAACTGCGAAAATTTTGTGTTTCTCAAGCGTTTCTTACCTCAAAACTGCCATATCTCGCGAACGGATTAACCAATCCGCAAAGATTCTGTTGCATCTGAAAGTAGAAACTCGCCCCATTACAACGGTATGAGTAGTTTTCCCCTAGGCCGTTCTAGTTATTCGTTTCGAGCAACAGAACTGCGAAAATTTGGAGTTTCTCAAGCGTTTCTTACCTCAAAACTGCCATATCTCGCGAACGGATTGACCAATACGCAAAATTTCTGTTGCATCTGAAAGTAGAAGCTCTCCCGATTACAACGGTAAGATTAGTTTTCCCCTAGGCCGTTCTAGTTATTCGTTTCGAGCATCAGAACTGCGAAAATTTGGAGTTTCTCAAGCGTTTCTTATCTCAAAACTGCCATATCTCGCGAACGGATTGACCAATACGCAAAATTTCTGTTGCATCTGAAAGTAGAAGCTCTCCCGATTACAACGGTATGAGTAGTTTTACCCTAGGCCGTTCTAGTTATTCGTTTCGAGCATCAGAACTGCGATAATTTTGAGTTTCTCAAGCGTTTCTTACCTCAAAACTGCCATATCTCGCGAACGGATTGACCAATCCGCAAAGTTTCTGTTGCATCTGAAAGTAGAAACTCGCCCCATTACAACGATATGAGTAGTTTTCCCCTAGGCCGTTCTAGTTATTCGTTTCGAGCATCAGAACTGCGAAAATTTGGAGTTTCTCAAGCGTTTCTTACCTCAAAACTGCCATATCTCGCGAACGGATTGACCAATCCGCAAAGTTTCTCTTGCATCTAAAAGTAGAAACTCGCCCCATTACAACGGTATGAGTATTTTTCCCCTAGGCCGTTCTAGTTATTCGTTTCGAGCATCAGAACTGCGAAAATTTTGAGTTTCTCAAGCGTTTCTTACCTCAAAACTGCCATATCTCGCGAACGGTTTGGCCAATCCGCAAAGTTTCTGTTGCATCTGAAAGTAGAAACTCGCCCCATTACAACGGTATGAGTAGTTTTCCCCTAGGCCGTTCTAGTTATTCGTTTTGAGCATCAGAACTGCGAAAATTTTGAGTTTCTCAAGCGTTTCTTACCTCAAAACTGCCATATCTCGCGAACGGATTGACCAATCCGTAAAGTTTCTGTTGCATCTGAAAGTAGAAGCTCGCCCGATTACAATGGTATGAGTAGTTTTCCTCTAGGCCGTTCTAGTTATTCGTTTCGAGCAACAGAACTGCGAAAATTTGGAGTTTCTCAAGCGTTTCTTACCTCAAAACTGCCATATCTCGCGAACGGATTGACCAATACGCAAAATTTCTGTTGCATCTGAAAGTAGAAGCTCTCCCGATTACAACGGTATGAGTAGTTTTACCCTAGGCCGTTCTAGTTATTCGTTTCGAGCATCAGAACTGCGAAAATTTTGTGTTTCTCAAGCGTTTCTTACCTCAAAACTGCCATATCTCGCGAACGGATTAACCAATCCGCAAAGATTCTGTTGCATCTGAAAGTAGAAACTCGCCCCATTACAACGGTATGAGTAGTTTTCCCCTAGGCCGTTCTAGTTATTCGTTTCGAGCAACAGAACTGCGAAAATTTGGAGTTTCTCAAGCGTTTCTTACCTCAAAACTGCCATATCTCGCGAACGGATTGACCAATACGCAAAATTTCTGTTGCATCTGAAAGTAGAAGCTCTCCCGATTACAACGGTAAGATTAGTTTTCCCCTAGGCCGTTCTAGTTATTCGTTTCGAGCATCAGAACTGCGAAAATTTGGAGTTTCTCAAGCGTTTCTTACCTCAAAACTGCCATATCTCGCGAACGGTTTGGCCAATCCGCAAAGTTTCTGTTGCATCTGAAAGTAGAAACTCGCCCCATTACAACGGTATGAGTAGTTTTCCCCTAGGCCGTTCTAGTTATTCGTTTCGAGCAACAGAACTGCGAAAATTTGGAGTTTCTCAAGCGTTTCTTACCTCAAAACTGCCATATCTCGCGAACGGATTGACCAATACGCAAAATTTCTGTTGCATCTGAAAGTAGAAGCTCTCCCGATTACAACGGTATGATTAGTTTTCCCCTAGGCCGTTCTAGTTATTCGTTTCGAGCATCAGAACTGCGAAAATTTGGAGTTTCTCAAGCGTTTCTTATCTCAAAACTGCCATATCTCGCGAACGGATTGACCAATACGCAAAATTTCTGTTGCATCTGAAAGTAGAAGCTCTCCCGATTACAACGGTATGAGTAGTTTTACCCTAGGCCGTTCTAGTTATTCGTTTCGAGCATCAGAACTGCGAAAATTTGGAGTTTCTCAAGCGTTTCTTATCTCAAAACTGCCATATCTCGCGAACGGATTGACCAATACGCAAAATTTCTGTTGCATCTGAAAGTAGAAGCTCTCCCGATTACAACGGTATGAGTAGTTTTACCCTAGGCCGTTCTAGTTATTCGTTTCGAGCATCAGAACTGCGAAAATTTTGAGTTTCTCAAGCGTTTCTTACCTCAAAACTGCCATATCTCGCGAACGGATTGACCAATCCGCAAAGTTTCTGTTGCATCTGAAAGTAGAAACTCGCCCCATTACAACGATATGAGTAGTTTTCCCCTAGGCGGTTCTAGTTATTCGTTTCGAGCATCAGAACTGCGAAAATTTGGAGTTTCTCAAGCGTTTCTTACCTCAAAACTGCCATATCTCGCGAACGGATTGACCAATCCGCAAAGTTTCTGTTGCATCTAAAAGTAGAAACTCGCCCCATTACAACGGTATGAGTATTTTTCCCCTAGGCCGTTCTAGTTATTCGTTTCGAGCATCAGAACTGCGAAAACTTTGAGTTTCTCAAGCGTTTCTTACCTCAAAACTGCCATATCTCGCGAACGGTTTGGCCAATCCGCAAAGTTTCTGTTGCATCTGAAAGTAGAAACTCGCCCCATTACAACGGTATGAGTAGTTTTCCCCTAGGCCGTTCTAGTTATTCGTTTTGAGCATCAGAACTGCGAAAATTTTGAGTTTCTCAAGCGTTTCTTACCTCAAAACTGCCATATCTCGCGAACGGATTGACCAATCCGTAAAGTTTCTGTTGCATCTGAAAGTAGAAGCTCGCCCGATTACAATGGTATGAGTAGTTTTCCTCTAGGCCGTTCTAGTTATTCGTTTCGAGCAACAGAACTGCGAAAATTTGGAGTTTCTCAAGCGTTTCTTACCTCAAAACTGCCATATCTCGCGAACGGATTGACCAATACGCAAAATTTCTGTTGCATCTGAAAGTAGAAGCTCTCCCGATTACAACGGTATGAGTAGTTTTACCCTAGGCCGTTCTAGTTATTCGTTTCGAGCATCAGAACTGCGAAAATTTTGTGTTTCTCAAGCGTTTCTTACCTCAAAACTGCCATATCTCGCGAACGGATTAACCAATCCGCAAAGATTCTGTTGCATCTGAAAGTAGAAACTCGCCCCATTACAACGGTATGAGTAGTTTTCCCCTAGGCCGTTCTAGTTATTCGTTTCGAGCAACAGAACTGCGAAAATTTGGAGTTTCTCAAGCGTTTCTTACCTCAAAACTGCCATATCTCGCGAACGGATTGACCAATACGCAAAATTTCTGTTGCATCTGAAAGTAGAAGCTCTCCCGATTACAACGGTAAGATTAGTTTTCCCCTAGGCCGTTCTAGTTATTCGTTTCGAGCATCAGAACTGCGAAAATTTGGAGTTTCTCAAGCGTTTCTTATCTCAAAACTGCCATATCTCGCGAACGGATTGACCAATACGCAAAATTTCTGTTGCATCTGAAAGTAGAAGCTCTCCCGATTACAACGGTATGAGTAGTTTTACCCTAGGCCGTTCTAGTTATTCGTTTCGAGCATCAGAACTGCGAAAATTTTGAGTTTCTCAAGCGTTTCTTACCTCAAAACTGCCATATCTCGCGAACGGATTGACCAATCCGCAAAGTTTCTGTTGCATCTGAAAGTAGAAACTCGCCCCATTACAACGATATGAGTAGTTTTCCCCTAGGCCGTTCTAGTTATTCGTTTCGAGCATCAGAACTGCGAAAATTTGGAGTTTCTCAAGCGTTTCTTACCTCAAAACTGCCATATCTCGCGAACGGATTGACCAATCCGCAAAGTTTCTGTTGCATCTAAAAGTAGAAACTCGCCCCATTACAACGGTATGAGTATTTTTCCCCTAGGCCGTTCTAGTTATTCGTTTCGAGCATTAGAACTGCGAAAATTTTGAGTTTCTCAAGCGTTTCTTACCTCAAAACTGCCATATCTCGCGAACGGTTTGGCCAATCCGCAAAGTTTCTGTTGCATCTGAAAGTAGAAACTCGCCCCATTACAACGGTATGAGTAGTTTTCCCCTAGGCCGTTCTAGTTATTCGTTTCGAGCATCAGAACTGCGAAAAGTTGGAGTTTCTCAAGCGTTTCTTACCTCAAAACTGCCATATCTCGCGAACGGATTGACCAATCCGCAAAGTTTCTGTTGCATCTAAAAGAAGAAACTCGCCCCATTACAACGGTATGAGTATTTTTCCCCTAGGCCGTTCTAGTTATTCGTTTCGAGGATCAGAACTGCGAAAATTTGGAGTTTCTCAAGCGTTTCTTACCTCAAAACTGCCATATCTCGCGAACGGATTGACCAATCCGCAAAGTTTCTGTTGCATCTGAAAGTAGAAACTCGCCCCATTACAACGGTATGAGTAGTTTTCCCCTAGGCCGTTCTAGTTATTCGTTTCGAGCATCAGAACTGCGAAAATTTGGAGTTTCTCAAGCGTTTCTTACCTCAAAACTGCCATATCTCGCGAACGGATTGACCAAACCGCAAAGTTTCTGTTGCATCTGAAAGTAGAAACTCGCCCCATTACAACGGTATGAGTAGTTTTCCCCAAGGCCGTTCTAGTTATTCGTTTCGAGGATCAGAACTGCGAAAATTTGGAGTTCCTCAAGCGTTTCTTACCTCAAAACTGCCATATCTCGCGAACGGATTGACCAATCCGCAAAGTTTCTGTTGCATCTGAAAGTAGAAACTCGCCCCATTACAACGGCATGAGTAGTTTTCCCCTAGGCCGTTCTAGTTATTCGTTTCGAGCAACAGAACTGCGAAAATTTGGAGTTTCTCAAGCGTTTCTTACCTCAAAACTGCCATATCTCGCGAACGAATTGACCAATCCGTAAAGTTTCTGTTGCATCTGAAAGTAGTAGCTCGCCCGATTACAATGGTATGAGTAGTTTTCCCCTAGGCCGTTCTAGTTATTTGTTTCGAGCAACAGAACTGCGAAAATTTGGAGTTTCTCAAGTGTTTCTTACCTCAAAACTTCCATATCTCGCGAACGGATTGACCAATCCGCAAAGTTTCTGTTGCATCTGAAAGTAGAAACTCGCCCCATTACAACGGTATGAGTAGTTTTCCCCTAGGCCGTTCTAGTTATTCGTTTCGAGCATCAGAACTGCGAAAATTTGGAGTTTCTCAAGCGTTTCTTACCTCAAAACTGCCATATCTCGCGAACGGATTGACCAATCCGCAAAGTTTCTGTTGCATCTAAAAGTAGAAACTCGCCCCATTACAATGGTATGAGTAGTTTTCCTCTAGGCCGTTCTAGTTATTCGTTTCGAGCAACAGAACTGCGAAAATTTGGAGTTTCTCAAGCGTTTCTTACCTCAAAACTGCCATATCTCGCGAACGGATTGACCAATACGCAAAATTTCTGTTGCATCTGAAAGTAGAAGCTCTCCCGATTACAACGGTATGAGTAGTTTTACCCTAGGCCGTTCTAGTTATTCGTTTCGAGCATCAGAACTGCGAAAATTTTGTGTTTCTCAAGCGTTTCTTACCTCAAAACTGCCATATCTCGCGAACGGATTAACCAATCCGCAAAGATTCTGTTGCATCTGAAAGTAGAAACTCGCCCCATTACAACGGTATGAGTAGTTTTCCCCTAGGCCGTTCTAGTTATTCGTTTCGAGCAACAGAACTGCGAAAATTTGGAGTTTCTCAAGCGTTTCTTACCTCAAAACTGCCATATCTCGCGAACGGATTGACCAATACGCAAAATTTCTGTTGCATCTGAAAGTAGAAGCTCTCCCGATTACAACGGTAAGATTAGTTTTCCCCTAGGCCGTTCTAGTTATTCGTTTCGAGCATCAGAACTGCGAAAATTTGGAGTTTCTCAAGCGTTTCTTATCTCAAAACTGCCATATCTCGCGAACGGATTGACCAATACGCAAAATTTCTGTTGCATCTGAAAGTAGAAGCTCTCCCGATTACAACGGTATGAGTAGTTTTACCCTAGGCCGTTCTAGTTATTCGTTTCGAGCATCAGAACTGCGATAATTTTGAGTTTCTCAAGCGTTTCTTACCTCAAAACTGCCATATCTCGCGAACGGATTGACCAATCCGCAAAGTTTCTGTTGCATCTGAAAGTAGAAACTCGCCCCATTACAACGATATGAGTAGTTTTCCCCTAGGCCGTTCTAGTTATTCGTTTCGAGCATCAGAACTGCGAAAATTTGGAGTTTCTCAAGCGTTTCTTACCTCAAAACTGCCATATCTCGCGAACGGATTGACCAATCCGCAAAGTTTCTGTTGCATCTAAAAGTAGAAACTCGCCCCATTACAACGGTATGAGTATTTTTCCCCTAGGCCGTTCTAGTTATTCGTTTCGAGCATCAGAACTGCGAAAATTTTGAGTTTCTCAAGCGTTTCTTACCTCAAAACTGCCATATCTCGCGAACGGTTTGGCCAATCCGCAAAGTTTCTGTTGCATCTGAAAGTAGAAACTCGCCCCATTACAACGGTATGAGTAGTTTTCCCCTAGGCCGTTCTAGTTATTCGTTTCGAGCATCAGAACTGCGAAAAGTTGGAGTTTCTCAAGCGTTTCTTACCTCGAAACTGCCATATCTCGCGAACGGATTGACAAATCCGCAAAGTTTCTGTTGCATCTAAAAGTAGAAACTCGCCCCATTACAACGGTATGAGTATTTTTCCCCTAGGCCGTTCTAGTTATTCGTTTCGAGGATCAGAACTGCGAAAATTTGGAGTTTCTCAAGCGTTTCTTACCTCAAAACTGCCATATCTCGCGAACGGATTGACCAATCCGCAAAGTTTCTGTTGCATCTGAAAGTAGAAACTCGCCCCATTACAACGGTATGAGTAGTTTTCCCCTAGGCCGTTCTAGTTATTCGTTTCGAGCATCAGAACTGCGAAAATTTGGAGTTTCTCAAGCGTTTCTTACCTCAAAACTGCCATATCTCGCGAACGGATTGACCAATCCGCAAAGTTTCTGTTGCTTCTGAAAGTAGAAACTCGCCCCATTACAACGATATGAGTAGTTTTCCCCTAGGCCGTTCTAGTTATTCGTTTCGAGCATCAGAACTGCGAAAATTTGGAGTTTCTCAAGCGTTTCTTACCTCAAAACTGCCATATCTCGCGAACGGATTGACCAATCCGCAAAGTTTCTGTTGCATCTAAAAGTAGAAACTCGCCCCATTACAACGGTATGAGTATTTTTCCCCTAGGCCGTTCTAGTTAATCGTTTCGAGCATCAGAACTGCGAAAATTTTGAGTTTCTCAAGCGTTTCTTACCTCAAAACTGCCATATCTCGCGAACGGATTGACCAAACCGCAAAGTTTCTGTTGCATCTGAAAGTAGAAACTCGCCCCATTACAACGGTATGAGTAGTTTTCCCCTAGGCCGTTCTAGTTATTCGTTTCGAGGATCAGAACTGCGAAAATTTGGAGTTCCTCAAGCGTTTCTTACCTCAAAACTGCCATATCTCGCGAACGGATTGACCAATCCGCAAAGTTTCTGTTGCATCTGAAAGTAGAAACTCGCCCCATTACAACGGCATGAGTTGTTTTCCCCTAGGCCGTTCTAGTTATTCGTTTCGAGCAACAGAACTGCGAAAATTTGGAGTTTCTCAAGCGTTTCTTACCTCAAAACTGCCATATCTCGCGAACGAATTGACCAATCCGTAAAGTTTCTGTTGCATCTGAAAGTAGTAGCTCGCCCGATTACAATGGTATGAGTAGTTTTCCCCTAGGCCGTTCTAGTTATTTGTTTCGAGCAACAGAACTGCGAAAATTTGGAGTTTCTCAAGTGTTTCTTACCTCAAAACTGCCATATCTCGCGAACGGATTGACCAATCCGCAAAGTTTCTGTTACATCTGAAAGTAGAAACTCGCCCCATTACAACGGTATGAGTAGTTTTCCCCTAGGCCGTTCTAGTTATTCGTTTCGAGCATCAGAACTGCGAAAATTTGGAGTTTCTCAAGCGTTTCTTACCAAAAACTGCCATATCTCGCGAACGGATTGACCAATCCGCAAAGTTTCTGTTGCATCTGAAAGTAGAACCTCGCCCCATTACAACGGTATGAGTAGTTTTCCCCTAGGCCGTTCTAGTTATTCGTTTCGAGCATCAGAACTGCGAAAATTTGGAGTTTCTCAAGCGTTTCTTACCTCAAAACTGCCATATCTCGCGAACGGATTGACCAATCCGCAAAGTTTCTGTTGCATCTGGAAGTAGAAACTCGCCCCATTACAACGGTATGAGTAGTTTTCCCCTAGGCCGTTCTAGTTATTCGTTTCGAGGATCAGAACTGCGAAAATTTGGAGTTTCTCAAGCGTTTCTTACCTCAAAACTGCCATATCTCGCGAACGGATTGACCAATCCGCAAAGTTTCTGTTGCATCTGGAAGTAGAAACTCGCCCCATTACAACGGTATGAGTAGTTTTCCCCTAGGCCGTTCTAGTTATTCGTTTCGAGGATCAGAACTGCGAAAATTTGGAGTTTCTCAAGCGTTTCTTACCTCAAAACTGCCATATCTCGCGAACGGATTGACCAATCCGCAAAGTTTCTGTTGCATCTGAAAGTAGAAACTCGCCTCATTACAATGGTATGAGTAGTTTTCCCCTAGGCCGTTCTAGTTATTCGTTTCGAGCAACAGAACTGCGAAAATTTGGAGTTTCTCAAGCGTTTCTTACCTCAAAACTGCCATATCTCGCGAACGAATTGACCAATCCGTAAAGTTTCTGTTGCATCTGAAAGTAGTAGCTCGCCCGATTACAATGGTATGAGTAGTTTTCCCCTAGGCCGTTCTGGTTATTTGTTTCGAGCAACAGAACTGCGAAAATTTGGAGTTTCTCAAGTGTTTCTTACCTCAAAACTGCCATATCTCGCGAACGGATTGACCAATCCGAGAAGTTTCTGTTGCATCTGAAAGTAGAACCTCGCCCCATTACAACGGTATGAGTAGTTTTCCCCTAGGCCGTTCTAGTTATTCGTTTCGAGCATCAGAACTAAGAAAATTTGGAGTTTCTCAAGCGTTTCTTACCTCAAAACTGCCATATCTCGCGAACGGATTGACCAATCCGCAAAGTTTCTGCTGCATCTGAAAGTAGAAGCTCGCCCGATTACAATGGTATGAGTAGTTTTCCCCTAGGCCGTTCTAGTTATTCGTTTCGAGCAACAGAACTGCGAAAATTTGGAGTTTCTCAAGCGTTTCTTACCTCAAAACTGCCATATCTCGCGAACGGATTGACCAATCCACAAAGTTTCTGTTGCATCTGAAAGTAGTAGCTCGCCCGATTACAATGGTATGAGTAGTTTTCCCCTAGGCCGTTCTAGTTATTCGTTTCGAGCAACAGAACTGCGAAAATTTTGAGTTTCTCAAGCGTTTCTTACCTCAAAACTGCCATATCTCGCGAACGGATTGACCAATCCACAAAGTTTCTGTTGCATCTGAAAGTAGTAGCTCGCCCGATTACAATGGTATGAGTAGTTTTCCCCTAGGCCGTTCTAGTTATTCGTTTCGAGCAACAGAACTGCGAAAATTTTGAGTTTCTCACCCGGTTCTTACCTCAAAACTGCCATATCTCGCGAACGGATTGACCAATCCGCAAAGTTTCTGTTGCATCTGAAAGTAGAAACTCGCCCCATTACAACGGTATGAGTAGTTTTCCCCTAGGCCGTTCTAGTTATTCATTTCGAGCATCAGAACTGTGAAAATTTTGAGTTTCTCAAGCGTTTCTTACCTCAAAACTGCCATATCTCGCGAACGGATTGACCAATCCGCAAAGTTTCTGTTGCATCTGGAAGTAGAAACTCGCCCCATTACAACGGTATGAGTAGTTTTCCCCTAGGCCGTTCTAGTTATTCGTTTCGAGGATCAGAACTGCGAAAATTTGGAGTTTCTCAAGCGTTTCTTACCTCAAAACTGCCATATCTCGCGAACGGATTGACCAATCCGCAAAGTTTCTGTTGCATCTGAAAGTAGAAACTCGCCCCATTACAACGGTATGAGTAGTTTTCCCCTAGGCCGTTCTAGTTATTCGTTTCGAGCATCAGAACTGCGAAAATTTTGAGTTTCTCAAGCGTTTCTTACCTCAAAACTGCCATATCTCGCGAACGGATTGACCAATCCGCAAAATTTCTGTTGCATCTGAAAGTAGAAGCTCGCCCGATTACAATGGTATGAGTAGTTTTCCCCTAGGCCGTTCTAGTTATTCGTTTCGAGCAACAGAACTGCGAAAATTTGGAGTTTCTCAAGCGTTTCTTACCTCAAAACTGCCATATCTCGCGAACGAATTGACCAATCCGTAAAGTTTCTGTTGCATCTGAAAGTAGTAGCTCGCCCGATTACAATGGTATGAGTAGTTTTCCCCTAGGCCGTTCTAGTTATTTGTTTCGAGCAACAGAACTGCGAAAATTTGGAGTTTCTCAAGTGTTTCTTACCTCAAAACTGCCATATCTCGCGAACGGATTGACCAATCCGCAAAGTTTCTGTTGCATCTGAAAGTAGAAACTCGCCCCATTACAACGGTATGAGTAGTTTTCCCCTAGGCCGTTCTAGTTATTCGTTTCGAGCATCAGAACTGCGAAAATTTGGAGTTTCTCAAGCGTTTCTTACCTCAAAACTGCCATATCTCGCGAACGGATTGACCAATCCGCAAAGTTTCTGTTGCATCTGAAAGTAGAAACTCGCGCCATTACAACGGTATGAGTAGTTTTCCCCTAGGCCGTTCTAGTTATTCGTTTCGAGCATTAGAACTGCGAAAATTTTGAGTTTCTCAAGCGTTTCTTACCTCAAAACTGCCATATCTCGCGAACGGATTGACCAATCCGCAAAGTTTCTGTTGCATCTGGAAGTAGAAACTCGCCCCATTACAACGGTATGAGTAGTTTTCCCCTAGGCCGTTCTAGTTATTCGTTTCGAGGATCAGAACTGCGAAAATTTGGAGTTTCTCAAGCGTTTCTTACCTCAAAACTGCCATATCTCGCGAACGGATTGACCAATCCGCAAAGTTTCTGTTGCATCTGAAAGTAGAAACTCGCCCCATTACAACGGTATGAGTAGTTTTCCCCTAGGCCGTTCTAGTTATTCGTTTCGAGCATCAGAACTGCGAAAATTTTGAGTTTCTCAAGCGTTTCTTACCTCAAAACTGCCATATCTCGCGAACGGATTGACCAATCCGCAAAGTTTCTGTTGCATCTGAAAGTAGAACCTCGCCCCATTACAACGGTATGAGTAGTTTTCCCCTAGGCCGTTCTAGTTATTCGTTTCGAGCATCAGAACTGCGAAAATTTGGAGTTTCTCAAGCGTTTCTTACTTCAAAACTGCCATATCTCGCGAACGGATTGACCAATCCGCAAAGTTTCTGTTGCATCTGAAAGTAGAAACTCGCCCCATTACAACGGTATGAGTAGTTTTCCCCTAGGCCGTTCTAGTTATTCGTTTCGAGCATCAGAACTGCGAAAATTTGGAGTTTCTCAAGCGTTTCTTACCTCAAAACTGCCATATCTCGCGAACGGATTGACCAATCCGCAAAGTTTCTGTTGCATCTGAAAGTAGAAACTCGCCCCATTACAACGGTATGAGTAGTTTTCCCCTAGGCCGTTCTAGTTATTCGTTTCGAGCATCAGAACTGCGAAAATTTGGAGTTTCTCAAGCGTTTCTTACCTCAAAACTGCCATATCTCGCGAACGGATTGACCAATCCGCAAAGTTTCTGTTGCATCTGAAAGTAGAACCTCGCCCCATTACAACGGTATGAGTAGTTTTCCCCTAGGCCTTTCTAGTTATTCGTTTCGAGCATCAGAACTGCGAAAATTTTGAGTTTCTCAAGCGTTTCTTACCTCAAAACTGCCATATCTCGCGAACGGATTGACCAATCCGCAAAGTTTCTGTTGCATCTGGAAGTAGAAACTCGCCCCATTACAACGGTATGAGTAGTTTTCCCCTAGGCCGTTCTTGTTATTCGTTTCGAGGATCAGAACTGCGAAAATTTGGAGTTTCTCAAGCGTTTCTTACCTCAAAACTGCCATATCTCGCGAACGGATTGACCAATCCGCAAAGTTTCTGTTGCATCTGAAAGTAGAAGCTCGCCCGATTACAAGGGTATGAGTAGTTTTCCCCTAGGCCGTTCTAGATATTCGTTTCGAGCAACAGAACTGCGAAAATTTGGAGTTTCTCAAGCGTTTCTTACCTCAAAACTGCCATATTTCGCGAACGGATTGACCAATCCGCAAAGTTTCTGTTGCATCTAAAAGTAGAACCTCGCCCCATTACAACGGTATGAGTAGTTTTCCCCTAGGCCGTTCTAGTTATTCGTTTCGAGCATCAGAACTGCGAAAATTTGGAGTTTCTCACGCGTTTCTTACCTCAAAACTGCCATATCTCGCGAACGGATTGACCAATCCGCAAAGTTTCTGTTGCATCTGAAAGTAGAAACTCGCCCCATTACAACGGTATGAGTAGTTTTCCCCTAGGCCGTTCTAGTTATTCGTTTCGAGCATCAGAACTGCGAAAATTTTGAGTTTCTCAAGCGTTTCCTACCTCAAAACTGCCATATCTCGCGAACGGATTGACCAATCCGCAAAGTTGCTGTTGCATCTGGAAGTAGAAACTCGCCCCATTACAACGGTATGAGTAGTTTTCCCCTAGGCCGTTCTAGTTATTCGTTTCGATCAACAGAACTGCGAAAATTTGGAGTTTCTCAAGCGTTTCTTACCTCAAAACTGCCATATTTCGCGAACGGATTGACCAATCCGCAAAGTTTCTGTTGCATCTGAAAGTAGAACCTCGCCCCATTACAACGGTATGAGTAGTTTTCCCCTAGGCCGTTCTAGTTATTCGTTTCGAGCATCAGAACTGCGAAAATTTGGAGTTTCTCAAGCGTTTCTTACTTCAAAACTGCCATATCTCGCGAACGGATTGACCAATCCGCAAAGTTTCTGTTGCATCTGAAAGTAGAAACTCGCCCCATTACAACGGTATGAGTAGTTTTCCCCTAGGCCGTTCTAGTTATTCGTTTCGAGCATCAGAACTGCGAAAATTTGGAGTTTCTCAAGCGTTTCTTACCTCAAAACTGCCATATCTCGCGAACGGATTGACCAATCCGCAAAGTTTCTGTTGCATCTGAAAGTAGAAACTCGCCCCATTACAACGGTATGAGTAGTTTTCCCCTAGGCCGTTCTAGTTATTCGTTTCGAGCATCAGAACTGCGAAAATTTGGAGTTTCTCAAGCGTTTCTTACCTCAAAACTGCCATATCTCGCGAACGGATTGACCAATCCGCAAAGTTTCTGTTGCATCTGAAAGTAGAACCTCGCCCCATTACAACGGTATGAGTAGTTTTCCCCTAGGCCTTTCTAGTTATTCGTTTCGAGCATCAGAACTGCGAAAATTTTGAGTTTCTCAAGCGTTTCTTACCTCAAAACTGCCATATCTCGCGAACGGATTGACCAATCCGCAAAGTTTCTGTTGCATCTGGAAGTAGAAACTCGCCCCATTACAACGGTATGAGTAGTTTTCCCCTAGGCCGTTCTTGTTATTCGTTTCGAGGATCAGAACTGCGAAAATTTGGAGTTTCTCAAGCGTTTCTTACCTCAAAACTGCCATATCTCGCGAACGGATTGACCAATCCGCAAAGTTTCTGTTGCATCTGAAAGTAGAAGCTCGCCCGATTACAAGGGTATGAGTAGTTTTCCCCTAGGCCGTTCTAGATATTCGTTTCGAGCAACAGAACTGCGAAAATTTGGAGTTTCTCAAGCGTTTCTTACCTCAAAACTGCCATATTTCGCGAACGGATTGACCAATCCGCAAAGTTTCTGTTGCATCTAAAAGTAGAACCTCGCCCCATTACAACGGTATGAGTAGTTTTCCCCTAGGCCGTTCTAGTTATTCGTTTCGAGCATCAGAACTGCGAAAATTTGGAGTTTCTCACGCGTTTCTTACCTCAAAACTGCCATATCTCGCGAACGGATTGACCAATCCGCAAAGTTTCTGTTGCATCTGAAAGTAGAAACTCGCCCCATTACAACGGTATGAGTAGTTTTCCCCTAGGCCGTTCTAGTTATTCGTTTCGAGCATCAGAACTGCGAAAATTTTGAGTTTCTCAAGCGTTTCCTACCTCAAAACTGCCATATCTCGCGAACGGATTGACCAATCCGCAAAGTTGCTGTTGCATCTGGAAGTAGAAACTCGCCCCATTACAACGGTATGAGTAGTTTTCCCCTAGGCCGTTCTAGTTATTCGTTTCGATCAACAGAACTGCGAAAATTTGGAGTTTCTCAAGCGTTTCTTACCTCAAAACTGCCATATTTCGCGAACGGATTGACCAATCCGCAAAGTTTCTGTTGCATCTGAAAGTAGAACCTCGCCCCATTACAACGGTATGAGTAGTTTTCCCCTAGTCCGTTCTAGTTATTCGTTTCGAGCATCAGAACTGCGAAAATTTGGAGTTTCTCAAGCGTTTCTTACCTCAAAACTGCCATATCTCGCGAACGGATTGACCAATCCGCAAAGTTTCTGTTGCATCTGAAAGTAGAAACTCGCCCCATTACAACGGCATGAGTAGTTTTCCCCTAGGCCGTTCTAGTTATTCGTTTCGAGCATCAGAACTGCGAAAATTTGGAGTTTCTCAAGCGTTTCTTACCTCAAAACTGCCATATCTCGCGAACGGATTGACCAATCCGCAAAGTTTCTGTTGCATCTGAAAGTAGAAACTCGCCCCATTACAACGGTATGAGTAGTTTTCCCCTAGGCCGTTCTAGTTATTCGTTTCGAGCATCAGAACTGCGAAAATTTGGAGTTTCTCAAGCGTTTCTTACCTCAAAACTGCCATATCTCGCGAACGGATTGACCAATCCGCAAAGTTTCTGTTGCATCTGAAAGTAGAAACTCGCCCCATTACAACGGCATGAGTAGTTTTCCCCTAGGCCGTTCTAGTTATTCGTTTCGAGCATCAGAACTAAGAAAATTTGGAGTTTCTCAAGCGTTTCTTACCTCAAAACTGCCATATCTCGCGAACGGATTGACCAATCCGCAAAGTTTCTGTTGCATCTGAAAGTAGAAACTCGCCCCATTACAACGGTATGAGTAGTTTTCCCCTAGGCCGTTCTAGTTATTCGTTTCGAGCATCAGAACTGCGAAAATTTGGAGTTTCTCAAGCGTTTCTTACCTCAAAACTGCCATATCTCGCGAACGGATTGACCAATCCGCAAAGTTTCTGTTGCATCTGAAAGTAGAAACTCGCCCCATTACAACGGTATGAGTAGTTTTCCCCTAGGCCGCTCTAGTTATTCGTTTCGAGCATCAGAACTGCGAAAATTTGGAGTTTCTCAAGCGTTTCTTACCTCAAAACTGCCATATCTCGCGAACGGATTGACCAATCCGCAAAGTTTCTGTTGCATCTGAAAGTAGAAACTCGCCCCATTACAACGGTATGAGTAGTTTTCCCCTAGGCCGTTCTAGTTATTCGTTTCGAGCATCAGAACTGCGAAAATTTTGAGATTCTCAAGCGTTTCCTACCTCAAAACTGCCATATCTCGCGAACGGATTGACCAATCCGCAAAGTTTCTGTTGCATCTGGAAGTAGAAACTCGCCCCATTACAACGGTATGAGTAGTTTTCCCCTAGGCCGTTCTAGTTATTCGTTTCGAGGATCAGAACTGCGAAAATTTGGAGTTTCTCAAGCGTTTCTTACCTCAAAACTGCCATATCTCGCGAACGGATTGACCAATCCGCAAAGTTTCTGTTGCATCTGAAAGTAGAAACTCGCCCCATTACAACGGTATGAGTAGTTTTCCCCTAGGCCGCTCTAGTTATTCGTTTCGAGCATCAGAACTGCGAAAATTTGGAGTTTCTCAAGCGTTTCTTACCTCAAAACTGCCATATCTCGCGAACGGATTGACCAATCCGCAAAGTTTCTGTTGCATCTGAAAGTAGAAACTCGCCCCATTACAACGGTATGAGTAGTTTTCCCCTAGGCCGTTCTAGTTATTCGTTTCGAGCATCAGAACTGCGAAAATTTTGAGATTCTCAAGCGTTTCCTACCTCAAAACTGCCATATCTCGCGAACGGATTGACCAATCCGCAAAGTTTCTGTTGCATCTGGAAGTAGAAACTCGCCCCATTACAACGGTATGAGTAGTTTTCCCCTAGGCCGTTCTAGTTATTCGTTTCGAGGATCAGAACTGCGAAAATTTGGAGTTTCTCAAGCGTTTCTTACCTCAAAACTGCCATATCTCGCGAACGGATTGACCAATCCGCAAAGTTTCTGTTGCATCTGAAAGTAGAAACTCGCCCCATTACAACGGCATGAGTAGTTTTCCCCTAGGCCGTTCTAGTTATTCGTTTCGAGCATCAGAACTGCGAAAATTTGGAGTTTCTCAAGCGTTTCTTACCTCAAAACTGCCATATCTCGCGAACGGATTGACCAATCCGCAAAGTTTCTGTTGCATCTGAAAGTAGAAACTCGCCCCATTACAACGGCATGAGTAGTTTTCCCCTAGGCCGTTCTAGTTATTCGTTTCGAGCATCAGAACTGCGAAAATTTGGAGTTTCTCAAGCGTTTCTTACCTCAAAACTGCCATATCTCGCGAACGGATTGACCAATCCGCAAAGTTTCTGTTGCATCTGAAAGTAGAAACTCGCCCCATTACAACGGTAGGAGTAGTTTTCCCCTAGGCCGTTCTAGTTATTCGTTTCGAGCATCAGAACTAAGAAAATTTGGAGTTTCTCAAGCGTTTCTTACCTCAAAACTGCCATATCTCGCGAACGGATTGACCAATCCGCAAAGTTTCTGTTGCATCTGAAAGTAGAAACTCGCCCCATTACAACGGTATGAGTAGTTTTCCCCTAGGCCGTTCTAGTTATTCGTTTCGAGCATCAGAACTGCGAAAATTTGGAGTTTCTCAAGCGTTTCTTACCTCAAAACTGCCATATCTCGCGAACGGATTGACCAATCCGCAAAGTTTCTGTTGCATCTGAAAGTAGAAACTCGCCCCATTACAACGGTGTGAGTAGTTTTCCCCTAGGCCGTTCTAGTTATTCGTTTCGAGCATCAGAACTGCGAAAATTTTGAGTTTCTCAAGCGTTTCCTACTTCAAAACTGCCATATCTCGCGAACGGATTGACCAATCCGCAAAGTTTCTGTTGCATCTGGAAGTAGAAACTCGCCCCATTACAACGGTATGAGTAGTTTTCCCCTAGGCCGTTCTAGTTATTCGTTTCGAGGATCAGAACTGCGAAAATTTGGAGTTTCTCAAGCGTTTCTTACCTCAAAACTGCCATATCTCGCGAACGGATTGACCAATCCGCAAAGTTTCTGTTGCATCTGAAAGTAGAAACTCGCCCCATTACAACGGTATGAGTAGTTTTCCCCTAGGCCGTTCTAATTATTCGTTTCGAGCATCAGAACTAAGAAAATTTGGAGTTTCTCAAGCGTTTCTTACTTCAAAACTGCCATATCTCGCGAACGGATTGACCAATCCGCTAAGTTTCTGTTGCATCTGAAAGTAGAAACTCGCCCCATTACAACGGTATGAGTAGTTTTCCCCTAGGCCGTTCTAGTTATTCGTTTCGAGCATCAGAACTGCGAAAATTTGGAGTTTCTCAAGCGTTTCTTACCTCAAAACTGCCATATCTCGCGAACGGATAGACCAATCCGCAAAGTTTCTGTTGCATCTGAAAGTAGAAACTCGCCCCATTACAACGGTATGAGTAGTTTTCCCCTAGGCCGCTCTAGTTATTCGTTTCGAGCATCAGAACTGCGAAAATTTTGAGTTTCTCAAGCGTTTCCTACTTCAAAACTGCCATATCTCGCGAACGGATTGACCAATCCGCAAAGTTTCTGTTGCATCTGGAAGTAGAAACTCGCCCCATTACAACGGTATGAGTAGTTTTCCCCTAGGCCGTTCTAGTTATTCGTTTCGAGGATCAGAACTGCGAAAATTTGAAGTTTCTCAAGCGTTTCTTACCTCAAAACTGCCATATTTCGCGAACGGATTGACCAATCCGCAAAGTTTCTGTTGCATCTGAAAGTAGAACCTCGCCCCATTACAACGGTATGAGTAGTTTTCCCCTAGGCCGTTCTAGTTATTCGTTTCGAGCATCAGAACTGCGAAAATTTGGAGTTTCTCAAGCGTTTCTTACCTCAAAACTGCCATATCTCGCGAACGGATTGACCAATCCGTAAAGTTTCTGTTGCATCTGAAAGTAGAAACTCGCCCCATTACAACGGCATGAGTAGTTTTCCCCTAGGCCGTTCTAGTTATTCGTTTCGAGCATCAGAACTGCGAAAATTTGGAGTTTCTCAAGCGTTTCTTACCTCAAAACTGCCATATCTCGCGAACGGATTGACCAATCCGCAAAGTTTCTGTTGCATCTGAAAGTAGAAACTCGCCCCATTACAACGGTAGGAGTAGTTTTCCCCTAGGCCGTTCTAGTTATTCGTTTCGAGCATCAGAACTGCGAAAATTTGGAGTTTCTCAAGCGTTTCTTACCTCAAAACTGCCATATCTCGCGAACGGATTGACCAATCCGCAAAGTTTCTGTTGCATCTGAAAGTAGAAACTCGCCCCATTACAACGGTATGAGTAGTTTTCCCCTAGGCCGTTCTAGTTATTCGTTTCGAGGATCAGAACTGCGAAAATTTGGAGTTTCTCAAGCGTTTCTTACCTCAAAACTGCCATATCTCGCGAACGGATTGACCAATCCGCAAAGTTTCTGTTGCATCTGAAAGTAGATTCTCGCCCCATTACAACGGTATGAGTAGTTTTCCCCTAGGCCGTTCTAGTTATTCGTTTCGAGGATCAGAACTGCGAAAATTTGGAGTTTCTCAAGCGTTTCTTACCTCAAAACTGCCATATCTCGCGAACGGATTGACCAATCCGCAAAGTTTCTGTTGCATCTGGAAGTAGAAACTCGCCCCATTACAACGGTATGAGTAGTTTTCCCCTAGGCCGTTCTAGTTATTCGTTTCGAGGATCAGAACTGCGAAAATTTGGAGTTTCTCAAGCGTTTCTTACCTCAAAACTGCCATATCTCGCGAACGGATTGACCAATCCGCAAAGTTTCTGTTGCATCTGAAAGTAGAAACTCGCCCCATTACAACGGCATGAGTAGTTTTCCCCTAGGCCGTTCTAGTTATTCGTTTCGAGCATCAGAACTGCGAAAATTTGGAGTTTCTCAAGCGTTTCTTACCTCAAAACTGCCATATCTCGCGAACGGATTGACCAATCCGCAAAGTTTCTGTTGCATCTGAAAGTAGAAACTCGCCCCATTACAACGGTATGAGTAGTTTTCCCCTAGGCCGTTCTAGTTATTCGTTTCGAGGATCAGAACTGCGAAAATTTGGAGTTTCTCAAGCGTTTCTTACCTCAAAACTGCCATATCTCGCGAACGGATTGACCAATCCGCAAAGTTTCTGTTGCATCTGAAAGTAGATTCTCGCCCCATTACAACGGTATGAGTAGTTTTCCCCTAGGCCGTTCTAGTTATTCGTTTCGAGGATCAGAACTGCGAAAATTTGGAGTTTCTCAAGCGTTTCTTACCTCAAAACTGCCATATCTCGCGAACGGATTGACCAATCCGCAAAGTTTCTGTTGCATCTGAAAGTAGAAACTCGCCCCATTACAACGGTATGAGTAGTTTTCCCCTAGGCCGTTCTAGTTATTCGTTTCGAGCATCAGAACTGCGAAAATTTTGAGTTTCTCAAGCGTTTCTTACCTCAAAACTGCCATATCTCGCGAACGGATCGACCAATCCGCAAAGTTTCTGTTGCATCTGAAAGTAGAAACTCGCCCCATTACAACGGTATGAGTAGTTTTCCCCTAGGCCGTTCTAGTTATTCGTTTCGACCATCAGAACTGCGAAAATTTGGAGTTTCTCAAGCGTTCCTTACCTCAAAACTGCCATATCTCGGGAACGGATTTACCAATCCGCAAAGTTTCTGTTGCATCTGAAAGTAGAAACTCGCCCCATTACAACGGTATGAGTAGTTTTCCCCTAGGCCGTTCTAGTTATTCGTTTCGAGCATCAGAACTGCGAAAATTTTGAGTTTCTCAAGCGTTTCCTACTACAAAACTGCCATATCTCGCGAACGGATTGACCAATCCGCAAAGTTTCTGTTGCATCTGGAAGTAGAAACTCGCCCCATTACAACGGTATGAGTAGTTTTCCCCTAGGCCGTTCTAGTTATTCGTTTCGAGGATCAGAACTGCGAAAATTTGGAGTTTCTCAAGCGTTTCTTACCTCAAAACTGCCATATCTCGCGAACGGATTGACCAATCCGCAAAGTTTCTGTTGCATCTGAAAGTAGAAACTCGCCCCATTACAACGGTATGAGTAGTTTTCCCCTAGGCCGTTCTAGTTATTCGTTTCGAGCATCAGAACTAAGAAAATTTGGAGTTTCTCAAGCGTTTCTTACCTCAAAACTGCCATATCTCGCGAACGGATTGACCAATCCGCAAAGTTTCTGTTGCATCTGAAAGTAGAAACTCGCCCCATTACAACGGTATGAGTAGTTTTCCCCTAGGCCGTTCTAGTTATTCGTTTCGAGCATCAGAACTGCGAAAATTTGGAGTTTCTCAAGCGTTTCTTACCTCAAAACTGCCATATCTCGCGAACGGATTGACCAATCCGCAAAGTTTCTGTTGCATCTGAAAGTAGAAACTCGCCCCATTACAACGGTATGAGTAGTTTTCCCCTAGGCCGCTCTAGTTATTCGTTTCGAGCATCAGAACTGCGAAAATTTTGAGTTTCTCAAGCGTTTCCTACCTCAAAACTGCCATATCTCGCGAACGGATTGACCAATCCGCAAAGTTTCTGTTGCATCTGGAAGTAGAAACTCGCCCCATTACAACGGTATGAGTAGTTTTCCCCTAGGCCGTTCTAGTTATTCGTTTCGAGGATCAGAACTGCGAAAATTTGAAGTTTCTCAAGCGTTTCTTACCTCAAAACTGCCATATTTCGCGAACGGATTGACCAATCCGCAAAGTTTCTGTTGCATCTGAAAGTAGAACCTCGCCCCATTACAACGGTATGAGTAGTTTTCCCCTAGGCCGTTCTAGTTATTCGTTTCGAGCATCAGAACTGCGAAAATTTGGAGTTTCTCAAGCGTTTCTTACCTCAAAACTGCCATATCTCGCGAACGGATTGACCAATCCGCAAAGTTTCTGTTGCATCTGAAAGTAGAAACTCGCCCCATTACAACGGTATGAGTAGTTTTCCCCTAGGCCGCTCTAGTTATTCGTTTCGAGCATCAGAACTGCGAAAATTTTGAGTTTCTCAAGCGTTTCCTACCTCAAAACTGCCATATCTCGCGAACGGATTGACCAATCCGCAAAGTTTCTGTTGCATCTGGAAGTAGAAACTCGCCCCATTACAACGGTATGAGTAGTTTTCCCCTAGGCCGTTCTAGTTATTCGTTTCGAGGATCAGAACTGCGAAAATTTGAAGTTTCTCAAGCGTTTCTTACCTCAAAACTGCCATATTTCGCGAACGGATTGACCAATCCGCAAAGTTTCTGTTGCATCTGAAAGTAGAACCTCGCCCCATTACAACGGTATGAGTAGTTTTCCCCTAGGCCGTTCTAGTTATTCGTTTCGAGCATCAGAACTGCGAAAATTTGGAGTTTCTCAAGCGTTTCTTACCTCAAAACTGCCATATCTCGCGAACGGATTGACCAATCCGCAAAGTTTCTGTTGCATCTGAAAGTAGAAACTCGCCCCATTACAACGGTATGAGTAGTTTTCCCCTAGGCCGTTCTAGTTATTCGTTTCGAGCATCAGAACTAAGAAAATTTGGAGTTTCTCAAGCGTTTCTTACCTCAAAACTGCCATATCTCGCGAACGGATTGACCAATCCGCAAAGTTTCTGTTGCATCTGAAAGTAGAAACTCGCCCCATTACAACGGTGTGAGTAGTTTTCCCCTAGGCCGTTCTAGTTATTCGTTTCGAGCATCAGAACTGCGAAAATTTGGAGTTTCTCAAGCGTTTCTTACCTCAAAACTGCCATATCTCGCGAACGGATTGACCAATCCGCAAAGTTTCTGTTGCATCTGAAAGTAGAAACTGGCCCCATTACAACGGTATGAGTAGTTTTCCCCTAGGCCGCTCTAGTTATTCGTTTCGAGCATCAGAACTGCGAAAATTTGGAGTTTCTCAAGCGTTTCTTACCTCAAAACTGCCATATCTCGCGAACGGATTGACCAATCCGCAAAGTTTCTGTTGCATCTGAAAGTAGAAACTCGCCCCATTACAACGGTATGAGTAGTTTTCCCCTAGGCCGTTCTAGTTATTCGTTTCGAGCATCAGAACTGCGAAAATTTTGAGATTCTCAAGCGTTTCCTACCTCAAAACTGCCATATCTCGCGAACGGATTGACCAATCCGCAAAGTTTCTGTTGCATCTGGAAGTAGAAACTCGCCCCATTACAACGGTATGAGTAGTTTTCCCCTAGGCCGTTCTAGTTATTCGTTTCGAGGATCAGAACTGCGAAAATTTGGAGTTTCTCAAGCGTTTCTTACCTCAAAACTGCCATATCTCGCGAACGGATTGACCAATCCGCAAAGTTTCTGTTGCATCTGAAAGTAGAAACTCGCCCCATTACAACGGCATGAGTAGTTTTCCCCTAGGCCGTTCTAGTTATTCGTTTCGAGCATCAGAACTGCGAAAATTTGGAGTTTCTCAAGCGTTTCTTACCTCAAAACTGCCATATCTCGCGAACGGATTGACCAATCCGCAAAGTTTCTGTTGCATCTGAAAGTAGAAACTCGCCCCATTACAACGGTATGAGTAGTTTTCCCCTAGGCCGTTCTAGTTATTCGTTTCGAGCATCAGAACTGCGAAAATTTTGAGTTTCTCAAGCGTTTCTTACCTCAAAACTGCCATATCTCGCGAACGGATTGACCAATCCGCAAAGTTTCTGTTGCATCTGAAAGTAGAAACTCGCCCCATTACAACGGTATGAGTAGTTTTCCCCTAGGCCGTTCTAGTTATTCGTTTCGACCATCAGAACTGCGAAAATTTGGAGTTTCTCAAGCGTTCCTTACCTCAAAACTGCCATATCTCGCGAACGGATTTACCAATCCGCAAAGTTTCTGTTGCATCTGAAAGTAGAAACTCGCCCCATTACAACGGTATGAGTAGTTTTCCCCTAGGCCGTTCTAGTTATTCGTTTCGAGCATCAGAACTGCGAAAATTTTGAGTTTCTCAAGCGTTTCCTACTACAAAACTGCCATATCTCGCGAACGGATTGACCAATCCGCAAAGTTTCTGTTGCATCTGGAAGTAGAAACTCGCCCCATTACAACGGTATGAGTAGTTTTCCCCTAGGCCGTTCTAGTTATTCGTTTCGAGGATCAGAACTGCGAAAATTTGGAGTTTCTCAAGCGTTTCTTACCTCAAAACTGCCATATCTCGCGAACGGATTGACCAATCCGCAAAGTTTCTGTTGCATCTGAAAGTAGAAACTCGCCCCATTACAACGGTATGAGTAGTTTTCCCCTAGGCCGTTCTAGTTATTCGTTTCGAGCATCAGAACTAAGAAAATTTGGAGTTTCTCAAGCGTTTCTTACCTCAAAACTGCCATATCTCGCGAACGGATTGACCAATCCGCAAAGTTTCTGTTGCATCTGAAAGTAGAAACTCGCCCCATTACAACGGTATGAGTAGTTTTCCCCTAGGCCGTTCTAGTTATTCGTTTCGAGCATCAGAACTGCGAAAATTTGGAGTTTCTCAAGCGTTTCTTACCTCAAAACTGCCATATCTCGCGAACGGATTGACCAATCCGCAAAGTTTCTGTTGCATCTGAAAGTAGAAACTCGCCCCATTACAACGGTATGAGTAGTTTTCCCCTAGGCCGCTCTAGTTATTCGTTTCGAGCATCAGAACTGCGAAAATTTTGAGTTTCTCAAGCGTTTCCTACCTCAAAACTGCCATATCTCGCGAACGGATTGACCAATCCGCAAAGTTTCTGTTGCATCTGGAAGTAGAAACTCGCCCCATTACAACGGTATGAGTAGTTTTCCCCTAGGCCGTTCTAGTTATTCGTTTCGAGGATCAGAACTGCGAAAATTTGAAGTTTCTCAAGCGTTTCTTACCTCAAAACTGCCATATTTCGCGAACGGATTGACCAATCCGCAAAGTTTCTGTTGCATCTGAAAGTAGAACCTCGCCCCATTACAACGGTATGAGTAGTTTTCCCCTAGGCCGTTCTAGTTATTCGTTTCGAGCATCAGAACTGCGAAAATTTGGAGTTTCTCAAGCGTTTCTTACCTCAAAACTGCCATATCTCGCGAACGGATTGACCAATCCGCAAAGTTTCTGTTGCATCTGAAAGTAGAAACTCGCCCCATTACAACGGCATGAGTAGTTTTCCCCTAGGCCGTTCTAGTTATTCGTTTCGAGCATCAGAACTGCGAAAATTTGGAGTTTCTCAATCGTTTCTTACCTCAAAACTGCCATATCTCGCGAACGGATTGACCAATCCGCAAAGTTTCTGTTGCATCTGAAAGTAGAAACTCGCCCCATTACAACGGTATGAGTAGGTTTCCCCTAGGCCGTTCTAGTTATTTGTTTCGAGCATCAGAACTGCGAAAATTTGGAGTTTCTCAAGCGTTTCTTACCTCAAAACTGCCATATCTCGCGAACGGATTGACCAATCCGCAAAGTTTCTGTTGCATCTGAAAGTAGAAACTCGCCCCATTACAACGGTATGAGTAGTTTTCCCCTAGGCCGCTCTAGTTATTCGTTTCGAGCATCAGAACTGCGAAAATTTGGAGTTTCTCAAGCGTTTCTTACCTCAAAACTGCCATATCTCGCGAACGGATTGACCAATCCGCAAAGTTTCTGTTGCATCTGAAAGTAGAAACTCGCCCCATTACAACGGCATGAGTAGTTTTCCCCTAGGCCGTTCTAGTTATTCGTTTCGAGCATCAGAACTGCGAAAATTTGGAGTTTCTCAAGCGTTTCTTACCTCAAAACTGCCATATCTCGCGAACGGATTGACCAATCCGCAAAGTTTCTGTTGCATCTGAAAGTAGAAACTCGCCCCATTACAACGGTATGAGTAGGTTTCCCCTAGGCCGTTCTAGTTATTCGTTTCGAGCATCAGAACTGCGAAAATTTGGAGTTTCTCAAGCGTTTCTTACCTCAAAACTGCCATATCTCGCGAACGGATTGACCAATCCGCAAAGTTTCTGTTGTATCTGGAAGTAGAAACTCGCCCCATTACAACGGTATGAGTAGTTTTCCCCTAGGCCGTTCTAGTTATTCGTTTCGAGGATCAGATCTGCGAAAATTTGGAGTTTCTCAAGCGTTTCTTACCTCAAAACTGCCATATCTCGCGAACGGATTGACCAATCCGCAAAGTTTCTGTTGCATCTGAAAGTAGAAACTCGCCCCATTACAACGGTATGAGTAGTTTTCCCCTAGGCCGTTCTAGTTATTCATTTCGGGCATCAGAACTGCGAAAATTTTGAGTTTCTCAAGCGTTTCTTACCTCAAAACTGCCATATCTCGCGAACGGATTGACCAATCCGCAAAGTTTCTGTTGCATCTGGAAGTAGAAACTCGCCCCATTACAACGGTAAGAGTAGTTTTCCCCTAGGCCGTTCTAGTTATTCGTTTCGAGGATCAGAACTGCGAAAATTTGGAGTTTCTCAAGCGTTTCTTACCTCAAAACTGCCATATCTCGCGAACGGATTGACCAATCCGCAAAGTTTCTGTTGCATCTGAAAGTAGAAACTCGCCCCATTACAACGGTATGAGTAGTTTTCCCCTAGGCCGTTCTAGTTATTCGTTTCGAGCATCAGAACTGCGAAAATTTTGAGTTTCTCAAGCGTTTCTTACCTCAAAACTGCCATATCTCGCGAACGGATTGACCAATCCGCAAAGTTTCTGTTGCATCTGAAAGTAGAACCTCGCCCCATTACAACGGTATGAGTAGTTTTCCCCTAGGCCTTTCTAGTTATTCGTTTCGAGCATCAGAACTGCGAAAATTTTGAGTTTCTCAAGCGTTTCTTACCTCAAAACTGCCATATCTCGCGAACGGATTGACCAATCCGCAAAGTTTCTGTTGCATCTGGAAGTAGAAACTCGCCCCATTACAACGGTATGAGTAGTTTTCCCCTAGGCCGTTCTTGTTATTCGTTTCGAGGATCAGAACTGCGAAAATTTGGAGTTTCTCAAGCGTTTCTTACCTCAAAACTGCCATATCTCGCGAACGGATTGACCAATCCGCAAAGTTTCTGTTGCATCTGAAAGTAGAAGCTCGCCCGATTACAAGGGTATGAGTAGTTTTCCCCTAGGCCGTTCTAGTTATTCGTTTCGAGCAACAGAACTGCGAAAATTTGGAGTTTCTCAAGCGTTTCTTACCTCAAAACTGCCATATTTCGCGAACGGATTGACCAATCCGCAAAGTTTCTGTTGCATCTGAAAGTAGAACCTCGCCCCATTACAACGGTATGAGTAGTTTTCCCCTAGGCCGTTCTAGTTATTCGTTTCGAGCATCAGAACTGCGAAAATTTTGAGTTTCTCAAGCGTTTCCTACCTCAAAACTGCCATATCTCGCGAACGGATTGACCAATCCGCAAAGTTTCTGTTGCATCTGGAAGTAGAAACTCGCCCCATTACAACGGTATGAGTAGTTTTCCCCTAGGCCGTTCTAGTTATTCGTTTCGAGCATCAGAACTGCGAAAATTTGGAGTTTCTCACGCGTTTCTTACCTCAAAACTGCCATATCTCGCGAACGGATTGACCAATCCGCAAAGTTTCTGTTGCATCTGAAAGTAGAAACTCGCCCCATTACAACGGTATGAGTAGTTTTCCCCTAGGCCGTTCTAGTTATTCGTTTCGAGCATCAGAACTGCGAAAATTTGGAGTTTCTCAAGCGTTTCTTACCTCAAAACTGCCATATCTCGCGAACGGATTGACCAATCCGCAAAGTTTCTGTTGCATCTGAAAGTAGAAACTCGCGCCATTACAACGCTATGAGTAGTTTTCCCCTAGGCCGTTCTAGTTATTCGTTTCGAGCATCAGAACTGCGAAAATTTTGAGTTTCTCAAGCGTTTCCTACCTCAAAACTGCCATATCTCGCGAACGGATTGACCAATCCGCAAAGTTTCTGTTGCATCTGGAAGTAGAAACTCGCCCCATTACAACGGTATGAGTAGTTTTCCCCTAGGCCGTTCTAGTTATTCGTTTCGAGCATCAGAACTGCGAAAATTTGGAGTTTCTCAAGCGTTTCTTACCTCAAAACTGCCATATCTCGCGAACGGATTGACCAATCCGCAAAGTTTCTGTTGCATCTGAAAGTAGAAACTCGCCCCATTACAACGGCATGAGTAGTTTTCCCCTAGGCCGTTCTAGTTATTCGTTTCGAGCATCAGAACTAAGAAAATTTGGAGTTTCTCAAACGTTTCTTACCTCAAAACTGCCATATCTCGCGAACGGATTGACCAATCCGCAAAGTTTCTGTTGCATCTGAAAGTAGAAACTCGCCCCATTACAACGGTATGAGTAGTTTTCCCCTAGGCCGCTCTAGTTATTCGTTTCGAGCATCAGAACTGCGAAAATTTGGAGTTTCTCAAGCGTTTCCTACTTCAAAACTGCCATATCTCGCGAACGGATTGACCAATCCGCAAAGTTTCTGTTGCATCTGAAAGTAGAAACTCGCCCCATTACAACGGTATGAGTAGTTTTCCCCTAGGCCGCTCTAGTTATTCGTTTCGAGCATCAGAACTGCGAAAATTTGGAGTTTCTCAAGCGTTTCTTACCTCAAAACTGCCATATCTCGCGAACGGATTGACCAATCCGCAAAGTTTCTGTTGCATCTGAAAGTAGAAACTCGCCCCATTACAACGGTATGAGTAGTTTTCCCCTAGGCCGTTCTAGTTATTCGTTTCGAGCATCAGAACTGCGAAAATTTTGAGTTTCTCAAGCGTTTCCTACCTCAAAACTGCCATATCTCGCGAACGGATTGACCAATCCGCAAAGTTTCTGTTGCATCTGGAAGTAGAAACTCGCCCCATTACAACGGTATGAGTAGTTTTCCCCTAGGCCGTTCTAGTTATTCGTTTCGAGGATCAGAACTGCGAAAATTTGGAGTTTCTCAAGCGTTTCTTACCTCAAAACTGCCATATCTCGCGAACGGATTGACCAATCCGCAAAGTTTCTGTTGCATCTGAAAGTAGAAACTCGCCCCATTACAACGGAATGAGTAGTTTTCCCCTAGGCCGTTCTAGTTATTCGTTTCGAGCATCAGAACTGCGAAAATTTGGAGTTTCTCAAGCGTTTCTTACCTCAAAACTGCCATATCTCGCGAACGGATTGACCAATCCGCAAAGTTTCTGTTGCATCTGAAAGTAGAAACTCGCCCCATTACAACGGTATGAGTAGTTTTCCCCTAGGCCGTTCTAGTTATTCGTTTCGAGCATCAGAACTGCGAAAATTTGGAGTTTCTCAAGCGTTTCTTACCTCAAAACTGCCATATCTCGCGAACGGATTGACCAATCCGCAAAGTTTCTGTTGCATCTGAAAGTAGAAACTCGCGCCATTACAACGCTATGAGTAGTTTTCCCCTAGGCCGTTCTAGTTATTCGTTTCGAGCATCAGAACTGCGAAAATTTTGAGTTTCTCAAGCGTTTCCTACCTCAAAACTGCCATATCTCGCGAACGGATTGACCAATCCGCAAAGTTTCTGTTGCATCTGGATGTAGAAACTCGCCCCATTACAACGCTATGAGTAGTTTTCCCCTAGGCCGTTCTAGTTATTCGTTTCGAGCATCAGAACTGCGAAAATTTTGAGTTTCTCAAGCGTTTCCTACCTCAAAACTGCCATATCTCGCGAACGGATTGACCAATCCGCAAAGTTTCTGTTGCATCTGGAAGTAGAAACTCGCCCCATTACAACGGTATGAGTAGTTTTCCCCTAGGCCGTTCTAGTTATTCGTTTCGAGCATCAGAACTGCGAAAATTTGGAGTTTCTCAAGCGTTTCTTACCTCAAAACTGCCATATCTCGCGAACGGATTGACCAATCCGCAAAGTTTCTGTTGCATCTGAAAGTAGAAACTCGCCCCATTACAACGGCATGAGTAGTTTTCCCCTAGGCCGTTCTAGTTATTCGTTTCGAGCATCAGAACTAAGAAAATTTGGAGTTTCTCAAACGTTTCTTACCTCAAAACTGCCATATCTCGCTAACGGATTGACCAATCCGCAAAGTTTCTGTTGCATCTGAAAGTAGAAACTCGCCCCATTACAACGGTATGAGTAGTTTTCCCCTAGGCCGCTCTAGTTATTCGTTTCGAGCATCAGAACTGCGAAAATTTGGAGTTTCTCAAGCGTTTCTTACCTCAAAACTGCCATATCTCGCGAACGGATTGACCAATCCGCAAAGTTTCTGTTGCATCTGAAAGTAGAAACTCGCCCCATTACAACGGTATGAGTAGTTTTCCCCTAGGCCGTTCTAGTTATTCGTTTCGAGCATCAGAACTGCGAAAATTTGGAGTTTCTCAAGCGTTTCTTACATCAAAACTGCCATATCTCGCCAACGGATTGACCAATCCGCAAAATTTCTCTTGCATCTGAAAGTAGAAACTCGCCCCATTACAACGGTATGAGTAGTTTTCCCCCAGGCCGTTCTAGTTATTCGTTTCGAGCATCAGAACTGCGAAAATTTGGAGTTTCTCAAGCGTTTCTTACCTCAAAACTGCCATATCTCGCGAATCGATTGACCAATCCGCAAAGTTTCTGTTGCATCTGAAAGTAGAAACTCGCCCCATTACAACGGTATGAGTAGTTTTCCCCTAGGCCGTTCTAGTTATTCGTTTCGAGCATCAGAACTGCGAAGATTTGGAGTTTCTCAAGCGTTTCTTACCTCAAAACTGCCATATCTCGCGAACGGATTGACCAATCCGCAAAGTTTCTGTTGCATCTGAAAGTAGAAACTCGCCCCATTACAACGATATGAGTAGTTTTCCCCTAGGCCGTTCTAGTTATTCGTTTCGAGCATCAGAACTAAGAAAATTTGGAGTTTCTCAAACGTTTCTTACCTCAAAACTGCCATATCTCGCGAACGGATTGACCAATCCGCAAAGTTTCTGTTGCATCTGAAAGTAGAAACTCGCCCCATTACAACGGTATGAGTAGTTTTCCCCTAGGCCGCTCTAGTTATTCGTTTCGAGCATCAGAACTGCGAAAATTTGGAGTTTCTCAAGCGTTTCCTACTTCAAAACTGCCATATCTCGCGAACGGATTGACCAATCCGCAAAGTTTCTGTTGCATCTGAAAGTAGAAACTCGCCCCATTACAACGGTATGAGTAGTTTTCCCCTAGGCCGTTCTAGTTATTCGTTTCGAGCATCAGAACTGCGAAAATTTTGAGTTTCTCAAGCGTGTCCTACCTCAAAACTGCCATATCTCGCGAACGGATTGACCAATCCGCAAAGTTTCTGTTGCATCTGGAAGTAGAAACTCGCCCCATTACAACGGTATGAGTAGTTTTCCCCTAGGCCGTTCTAGTTATTCGTTTCGAGGATCAGAACTGCGAAAATTTGGAGTTTCTCAAGCGTTTCTTACCTCAAAACTGCCATATCTCGCGAACGGATTGACCAATCCGCAAAGTTTCTGTTGCATCTGAAAGTAGAAACTCGCCCCATTACAACGGCATGAGTAGTTTTCCCCTAGGCCGTTCTAGTTATTCGTTTCGAGCATCAGAACTGCGAAAATTTGGAGTTTCTCAAGCGTTTCTTACCTCAAAACTGCCATATCTCGCGAACGGATTGACCAATCCGCAAAGTTTCTGTTGCATCTGAAAGTAGAAACTCGCCCCATTACAACGGTATGAGTAGTTTTCCCCTAGGCCGTTCTAGTTATTCGTTTCGAGCATCAGAACTGCGAAAATTTGGAGTTTCTCAAGCGTTTCTTACCTCAAAACTGCCATATCTCGCGAACGGATTGACCAATCCGCAAAGTTTCTGTTGCATCTGAAAGTAGAAACTCGCGCCATTACAACGCTATGAGTAGTTTTCCCCTAGGCCGTTCTAGTTATTCGTTTCGAGCATCAGAACTGCGAAAATTTTGAGTTTCTCAAGCGTTTCCTACCTCAAAACTGCCATATCTCGCGAACGGATTGACCAATCCGCAACGTTTCTGTTGCATCTGGAAGTAGAAACTCGCCCCATTACAACGGTATGAGTAGTTTTCCCCTAGGCCGTTCTAGTTATTCGTTTCGAGCATCAGAACTGCGAAAATTTGGAGTTTCTCAAGCGTTTCTTACCTCAAAACTGCCATATCTCGCGAACGGATTGACCAATCCGCAAAGTTTCTGTTGCATCTGAAAGTAGAAACTCGCCCCATTACAACGGCATGAGTAGTTTTCCCCTAGGCCGTTCTAGTTATTCGTTTCGAGCATCAGAACTAAGAAAATTTGGAGTTTCTCAAACGTTTCTTACCTCAAAACTGCCATATCTCGCGAACGGATTGACCAATCCGCAAAGTTTCTGTTGCATCTGAAAGTAGAAACTCGCCCCATTACAACGGTATGAGTAGTTTTCCCCTAGGCCGCTCTAGTTATTCGTTTCGAGCATCAGAACTGCGAAAATTTGGATTTTCTCAAGCGTTTCTTACCTCAAAACTGCCATATCTCGCGAACGGATTGACCAATCCGCAAAGTTTCTGTTGCATCTGAAAGTAGAAACTGGCCCCATTACAACGGTATGAGTAGTTTTCCCCTAGGCCGCTCTAGTTATTCGTTTCGAGCATCAGAACTGCGAAAATTTGGAGTTTCTCAAGCGTTTCTTACCTCAAAACTGCCATATCTCGCGAACGGATTGACCAATCCGCAAAGTTTCTGTTGCATCTGAAAGTAGAAACTCGCCCCATTACAACGGTATGAGTAGTTTTCCCCTAGGCCGTTCTAGTTATTCGTTTCGAGCATCAGAACTGCGAAAATTTTGAGTTTCTCAAGCGTTTCCTACCTCAAAACTGCCATATCTCGCGAACGGATTGACCAATCCGCAAAGTTTCTGTTGCATCTGGAAGTAGAAACTCGCCCCATTACAACGGTATGAGTAGTTTTCCCCTAGGCCGTTCTAGTTATTCGTTTCGAGGATCAGAACTGCGAAAATTTGGAGTTTCTCAAGCGTTTCTTACCTCAAAACTGCCATATCTCGCGAACGGATTGACCAATCCGCAAAGTTTCTGTTGCATCTGAAAGTAGAAACTCGCCCCATTACAACGGCATGAGTAGTTTTCCCCTAGGCCGTTCTAGTTATTCGTTTCGAGCATCAGAACTGCGAAAATTTGGAGTTTCTCAAGCGTTTCTTACCTCAAAACTGCCATATCTCGCGAACGGATTGACCAATCCGCAAAGTTTCTGTTGCATCTGAAAGTAGAAACTCGCCCCATTACAACGGTAGGAGTAGTTTTCCCCTAGGCCGTTCTAGTTATTCGTTTCGAGCATCAGAACTAAGAAAATTTGGAGTTTCTCAAGCGTTTCTTACCTCAAAACTGCCATATCTCGCGAACGGATTGACCAATCCGCAAAGTTTCTGTTGCATCTGAAAGTAGAAACTCGCCCCATTACAACGGTATGAGTAGTTTTCCCCTAGGCCGTTCTAGTTATTCGTTTCGAGCATCAGAACTGCGAAAATTTGGAGTTTCTCAAGCGTTTCTTACCTCAAAACTGCCATATCTCGCGAACGGATTGACCAATCCGCAAAGTTTCTGTTGCATCTGAAAGTAGAAACTCGCCCCATTACAACGGCATGAGTAGTTTTCCCCTAGGCCGTTCTAGTTATTCGTTTCGAGCATCAGAACTAAGAAAATTTGGAGTTTCTCAAGCGTTTCTTACCTCAAAACTGCCATATCTCGCGAACGGATTGACCAATCCGCAAAGTTTCTGTTGCATCTGAAAGTAGAAACTCGCCCCATTACAACGGTATGAGTAGTTTTCCCCTAGGCCGTTCTAGTTATTCGTTTCGAGCATCAGAACTGCGAAAATTTGGAGTTTCTCAAGCGTTTCTTACCTCAAAACTGCCATATCTCGCGAACGGATTGACCAATCCGCAAAGTTTCTGTTGCATCTGAAAGTAGAAACTCGCCCCATTACAACGGTATGAGTAGTTTTCCCCTAGGCCGCTCTAGTTATTCGTTTCGAGCATCAGAACTGCGAAAATTTGGAGTTTCTCAAGCGTTTCTTACCTCAAAACTGCCATATCTCGCGAACGGATTGACCAATCCGCAAAGTTTCTGTTGCATCTGAAAGTAGAAACTCGCCCCATTACAACGGTATGAGTAGTTTTCCCCTAGGCCGTTCTAGTTATTCGTTTCGAGCATCAGAACTGCGAAAATTTTGAGTTTCTCAAGCGTTTCCTACCTCAAAACTGCCATATCTCGCGAACGGATTGACCAATCCGCAAAGTTTCTGTTGCATCTGGAAGTAGAAACTCGCCCCATTACAACGGTATGAGTAGTTTTCCCCTAGGCCGTTCTAGTTATTCGTTTCGAGGATCAGAACTGCGAAAATTTGGAGTTTCTCAAGCGTTTCTTACCTCAGAACTGCCATATCTCGCGAACGGATTGACCAATCCGCAAAGTTTCTGTTGCATCTGAAAGTAGAAACTCGCCCCATTACAACGGTAGGAGTAGTTTTCCCCTAGGCCGTTCTAGTTATTCGTTTCGAGCATCAGAACTAAGAAAATTTGGAGTTTCTCAAGCGTTTCTTACCTCAAAACTGCCATATCTCGCGAACGGATTGACCAATCCGCAAAGTTTCTGTTGCATCTGAAAGTAGAAACTCGCCCCATTACAACGGTATGAGTAGTTTTCCCCTAGGCCGTTCTAGTTATTCGTTTCGAGGATCAGAACTGCGAAAATTTGGAGTTTCTCAAGCGTTTCTTACCTCAAAACTGCCATATCTCGCGAACGGATTGACCAATCCGCAAAGTTTCTGTTGCATCTGAAAGTAGAAACTCGCCCCATTACAACGGCATGAGTAGTTTTCCCCTAGGCCGTTCTAGTTATTCGTTTCGAGCATCAGAACTGCGAAAATTTGGAGTTTCTCAAGCGTTTCTTACCTCAAAACTGCCATATCTCGCGAACGGATTGACCAATCCGCAAAGTTTCTGTTGCATCTGAAAGTAGAAACTCGCCCCATTACAACGGCATGAGTAGTTTTCCCCTAGGCCGTTCTAGTTATTCGTTTCGAGCATCAGAACTGCGAAAATTTGGAGTTTCTCAAGCGTTTCTTACCTCAAAACTGCCATATCTCGCGAACGGATTGACCAATCCGCAAAGTTTCTGTTGCATCTGAAAGTAGAAACTCGCCCCATTACAACGGTATGAGTAGTTTTCCCCTAGGCCGTTCTAGTTATTCGTTTCGAGCATCAGAACTGCGAAAATTTGGAGTTTCTCAAGCGTTTCTTACCTCAAAACTGCCATATCTCGCGAACGGATTGACCAATCCGCAAAGTTTCTGTTGCATCTGGAAGTAGAAACTCGCCCCATTACAACGGTATGAGTAGTTTTCCCCTAGGCCGTTCTAGTTATTCGTTTCGAGGATCAGAACTGCGAAAATTTGGAGTTTCTCAAGCGTTTCTTACCTCAAAACTGCCATATCTCGCGAACGGATTGACCAATCCGCAAAGTTTCTGTTGCATCTGAAAGTAGAAACTCGCCCCATTACAACGGCATGAGTAGTTTGCCCCTAGGCCGTTCTAGTTATTCGTTTCGAGCATCAGAACTGCGAAAATTTGGAGTTTCTCAAGCCTTTCTTACCTCAAAACTGCCATATCTCGCGAACGGATTGACCAATCCGCAAAGTTTCTGTTGCATCTGAAAGTAGAAACTCGCCCCATTACAACGGTAGGAGTAGTTTTCCCCTAGGCCGTTCTAGTTATTCGTTTCGAGCATCAGAACTAAGAAAATTTGGAGTTTCTCAAGCGTTTCTTACCTCAAAACTGCCATATCTCGCGAACGGATTGACCAATCCGCAAAGTTTCTGTTGCATCTGAAAGTAGAAACTCGCCCCATTACAACGGTAGGAGTAGTTTTCCCCTAGGCCGTTCTAGTTATTCGTTTCGAGCATCAGAACTAAGAAAATTTGGAGTTTCTCAAGCGTTTCTAACCTCAAAACTGCCATATCTCGCGAACGGATTGACCAATCCGCAAAGTTTCTGTTGCATCTGAAAGTAGAAACTCGCCCCATTACAACGGTATGAGTAGTTTTCCCCTAGGCCGTTCTAGTTATTCGTTTCGAGCATCAGAACTGCGAAAATTTGGAGTTTCTCAAGCGTTTCTTACCTCAAAACTGCCATATCTCGCGAACGGATTGACCAATCCGCAAAGTTTCTGTTGCATCTGAAAGTAGAAACTCGCCCCATTACAACGGTATGAGTAGTTTTCCCCTAGGCCGCTCTAGTTATTCGTTTCGAGCATCAGAACTGCGAAAATTTGGAGTTTCTCAAGCGTTTCTTACCTCAAAACTGCCATATCTCGCGAACGGATTGACCAATCCGCAAAGTTTCTGTTGCATCTGAAAGTAGAAACTCGCCCCATTACAACGGTGTGAGTAGTTTTCCCCTAGGCCGTTCTAGTTATTCGTTTCGAGCATCAGAACTGCGAAAATTTTGAGTTTCTCAAGCGTTTCCTACCTCAAAACTGCCATATCTCGCGAACGGATTGACCAATCCGCAAAGTTTCTGTTGCATCTGGAAGTAGAAACTCGCCCCATTATAACGGCATGAGTAGTTTTCCCCTAGGCCGTTCTAGTTATTCGTTTCGAGCATCAGAACTAAGAAAATTTGGAGTTTCTCAAGCGTTTCTTACCTCAAAACTGCCATATCTCGCGAACGGATTGACCAATCCGCAAAGTTTCTGTTGCATCTGAAAGTAGGAACTCGCCCCATTACAACGGTATGAGTAGTTTTCCCCTAGGCCGTTCTAGTTATTCGTTTCGAGGATCAGAACTGCGAAAATTTGGAGTTTCTCAAGCGCTTCTTACCTCAAAACTGCCATATCTCGCGAACGGATTGACCAATCCCCAAAGTTTCTGTTGCATCTGGAAGTAGGAACTCGCCCCATTACAACGGTATGAGTAGTTTTCCCCTAGGCCGTTCTAGTTATTCGTTTCGAGGATCAGAACTGCGAAAATTTGGAGTTTCTCAAGCGTTTCTTACCTCAAAACTGCCATATCTCGCGAACGGATTGACCAATCCGCAAAGTTTCTGTTGCATCTGAAAGTAGAAACTCGCCCCATTACAACGGTAGGAGTAGTTTTCCCCTAGGCCGTTCTAGTTATTCGTTTCGAGCATCAGAACTAAGAAAATTTGGAGTTTCTCAAGCGTTTCTTACCTCAAAACTGCCATATCTCGCGAACGGATTGACCAATCCGCAAAGTTTCTGTTGCATCTGAAAGTAGAAACTCGCCCCATTACAACGGTATGAGTAGTTTTCCCCTAGGCCGTTCTAGTTATTCGTTTCGAGCATCAGAACTGCGAAAATTTGGAGTTTCTCAAGCGTTTCTTACCTCAAAACTGCCATATCTCGCGAACGGATTGACCAATCCGCAAAGTTTCTGTTGCATCTGAAAGTAGAAACTCGCCCCATTACAACGGTATGAGTAGTTTTCCCCTAGGCCGCTCTAGTTATTCGTTTCGAGCATCAGAACTGCGAAAATTTGGAGTTTCTCAAGCGTTTCTTACCTCAAAACTGCCATATCTCGCGAACGGATTGACCAATCCGCAAAGTTTCTGTTGCATCTGAAAGTAGAAACTCGCCCCATTACAACGGTATGAGTAGTTTTCCCTAGGCCGTTCTAGTTATTCGTTTCGAGCAACAGAACTGCGAAAATTTGGAGTTTCTCAAGCGTTTCTTACCTCAAAACTGCCATATTTCGCGAACGGATTGACCAATCCGCAAAGTTTCTGTTGCATCTGAAAGTAGAACCTCGCCCCACTACAACGGTATGAGTAGTTTTCCCCTAGGCCGTTCTAGTTATTCGTTTCGAGCATCAGAACTGCGAAAATTTGGAGTTCCTCAAGCGTTTCTTACCTCAAAACTGCCATATCTCGCGAACGGATTGACCAATCCGCAAAGTTTCTGTTGTATCTGAAAGTAGAAACTCGCCCCATTACAACGGCATGAGTAGTTTTCCCCTAGGCCGTTCTAGTTATTCGTTTCGAGCATCAGAACTGCGAAAATTTGGAGTTTCTCAAGCGTTTCTTACCTCAAAACTGCCATATCTCGCGAACGGATTGACCAATCCGCAAAGTTTCTGTTGCATCTGAAAGTAGAAACTCGCCCCATTACAACGGTATGAGTAGTTTTCCCCTAGGCCGTTCTAGTTATTCGTTTCGAGGATCAGAACTGCGAAAATTTGGAGTTTCTCAAGCGTTTCTTACCTCAAAACTGCCATATCTCGCGAACGGATTGACCAATCCGCAAAGTTTCTGTTGCATCTGAAAGTAGAAACTCGCGCCATTACAACGGTATGAGTAGTTTTCCCCTAGGCCGTTCTAGTTATTCGTTTCGAGGATCAGAACTGCGAAAATTTGGAGTTTCTCAAGCGTTTCTTACCTCAAAACTGCCATATCTCGCGAGCGGATTGACCAATCCGTAAAGTTTCTGTTGCATCTGAAAGTAGAAACTCGCCCCATTACAACGGTATGAGTAGTTTTCCCCTAGGCCGTTCTAGTTATTCGTTTCGAGCAACAGAACTGCGAAAATTTGGAGTTTCCCAAGCGTTTCTTACCTCAAAACTGCCATATCTCGCGAACGGATTGACCAATCCGCAAAGTTTCTGTTGCATCTGGAAGTAGAAACTCGCCCCATTACAACGGTATGAGTAGTTTTCCCCTAGGCCGTTCTAGTTATTCGTTTCGAGGATC
The DNA here is from genome assembly GCF_051014685.1 of Ptiloglossa arizonensis. Classification (NCBI taxonomy): domain Eukaryota; kingdom Metazoa; phylum Arthropoda; class Insecta; order Hymenoptera; family Colletidae; genus Ptiloglossa; species Ptiloglossa arizonensis. Next base: position 645,838 of record NW_027478633.1, read on the forward strand.
AGAACTGCGAAAATTTTGAGTTTCTCAAGCGTTTCCTACCTCAAAACTGCCATATCTCGCGAACGGATTGACCAATCCGCAAAGTTTCTGTTGCATCTGGAAGTAGAAACTCGCCCCATTACAACGGTATGAGTAGTTTTCCCCTAGGCCGTTCTAGTTATTCGTTTCGAGGATCAGAACTGCGAAAATTTGGAGTTTCTCAAGCGTTTCTTACCTCAAAACTGCCATATCTCGCGAACGGATTGACCAATCCGCAAAGTTTCTGTTGCATCTGAAAGTAGAAACTCGCCCCATTACAACGGTATGAGTAGTTTTCCCCTAGGCCGTTCTAGTTATTCGTTTCGAGCATCAGAACTAAGAAAATTTGGAGTTTCTCAAGCGTTTCTTACCTCAAAACTGCCATATCTCGCGAACGGATTGACCAATCCGCAAAGTTTCTGTTGCATCTGAAAGTAGAAACTCGCCCCATTACAACGGTATGAGTAGTTTTCCCCTAGGCCGTTCTAGTTATTCGTTTCGAGCATCAGAACTGCGAAAATTTGGAGTTTCTCAAGCGTTTCTTACCTCAAAACTGCCATATCTCGCGAACGGATTGACCAATCCGCAAAGTTTCTGTTGCATCTGAAAGTAGAAACTCGCCCCATTACAACGGTATGAGTAGTTTTCCCCTAAGCCGCTCTAGTTATTCGTTTCGAGCATCAGAACTGCGAAAATTTGGAGTTTCTCAAGCGTTTCTTACCTCAAAACTGCCATATCTCGCGAACGGATTGACCAATCCGCAAAGTTTCTGTTGCATCTGAAAGTAGAACCTCGCCCCATTACAACGGTATGAGTAGTTTTCCCCTAGGCCGTTCTAGTTATTCGTTTCGAGCATCAGAACTAAGAAAATTTGGAGTTTCTCAAGCGTTTCTTACATCAAAACTGCCATATCTCGCGAACGGATTGACCAATCCGCAAAGTTTCTGTTGCATCTGAAAGTAGAAACTCGCCCCATTACAACGGTATGAGTAGTTTTCCCCTAGGCCGCTCTAGTTATTCGTTTCGAGCATCAGAACTGCGAAAATTTGGAGTTTCTCAAGCGTTTCTTACCTCAAAACTGCCATATCTCGCGAACGGATTGACCAATCCGCAAAGTTTCTGTTGCATCTGAAAGTAGAAACTCGCCCCATTACAACGGTATGAGTAGTTTTCCCCTAGGCCGTTCTAGTTATTCGTTTCGAGCATCAGAACTGCGAAAATTTGGAGTTTCTCAAGCGTTTCTTACCTCAAAACTGCCATATCTCGCGAACGGATTGACCAATCCGCAAAGTTTCTGTTGCATCTGAAAGTAGAAACTCGCCCCATTACAACGGTATGAGTAGTTTTCCCCTAGGCCGTTCTAGTTATTCGTTTCGAGCATCAGAACTGCGAAAATTTTGAGTTTCTCAAGCGTTTCCTACCTCAAAACTGCCATATCTCGCGAACGGATTGACCAATCCGCAAAGTTTCTGTTGCATCTGAAAGTAGAAACTCGCCCCATTACAACGGTATGAGTAGTTTTCCCCTAAGCCGCTCTAGTTATTCGTTTCGAGCATCAGAACTGCGAAAATTTGGAGTTTCTCAAGCGTTTCTTACCTCAAAACTGCCATATCTCGCGAACGGATTGACCAATCCGCAAAGTTTCTGTTGCATCTGAAAGTAGAACCTCGCCCCATTACAACGGTATGAGTAGTTTTCCCCTAGGCCGTTCTAGTTATTCGTTTCGAGCATCAGAACTAAGAAAATTTGGAGTTTCTCAAGCGTTTCTTACCTCAAAACTGCCATATCTCGCGAACGGATTGACCAATCCGCAAAGTTTCTGTTGCATCTGAAAGTAGAAACTCGCCCCATTACAACGGTATGAGTAGTTTTCCCCTAGGCCGTTCTAGTTATTCGTTTCGAGCATCAGAACTGCGAAAATTTTGAGTTTCTCAAGCGTTTCCTACCTCAAAACTGCCATATCTCGCGAACGGATTGACCAATCCGCAAAGTTTCTGTTGCATCTGAAAGTAGAAACTCGCCCCATTACAACGGTATGAGTAGTTTTCCCCTAGGCCGCTCTAGTTATTCGTTTCGAGCATCAGAACTGCGAAAATTTGGAGTTTCTCAAGCGTTTCTTACCTCAAAACTGCCATATCTCGCGAACGGATTGACCAATCCGCAAAGTTTCTGTTGTATCTGAAAGTAGAAACTCGCCCCATTACAACGGTATGAGTAGTTTTCCCCTAGGCCGTTCTAGTTATTCGTTTCGAGCATCAGAACTGCGAAAATTTGGAGTTTCTCAAGCGTTTCTTACCTCAAAACTGCCATATCTCGCGAACGGATTGACCAATCCGCAAAGTTTCTGTTGCATCTGAAAGTAGAAACTCGCCCCATTACAACGGTATGAGTAGTTTTCCCCTAGGCCGCTCTAGTTATTCGTTTCGAGCATCAGAACTGCGAAAATTTGGAGTTTCTCAAGCGTTTCTTACCTCAAAACTGCCATATCTCGCGAACGGATTGACCAATCCGCAAAGTTTCTGTTGCATCTGAAAGTAGAAACTCGCCCCATTACAACGGTATGAGTAGTTTTCCCCTAGGCCGTTCTAGTTATTCGTTTCGAGCATCAGAACTGCGAAAATTTTGAGTTTCTCAAGTGTTTCTTACCTCAAAACTGCCATATCTCGCGAACGGATTGACCAATCCGCAAAGTTTCTGTTGCATCTGAAAGTAGAAACTCGCCCCATTACAACGGTATGAGTAGTTTTCCCCTAGGCCGTTCTAGTTATTCGTTTCGAGCATCAGAACTGCGAAAATTTGGAGTTTCTCAAGCGTTTCTTACCTCAAAACTGCCATATCTCGCGAACGGATTTACCAATCCGCAAAGTTTCTGTTGCATCTGAAAGTAGAAACTCGCCCCATTACAACGGTATGAGTAGTTTTCCCCTAGGCCGTTCTAGTTATTCGTTTCGAGGATCAGAACTGCGAAAATTTTGAGTTTCTCAAGCGTTTCCTACCTCAAAACTGCCATATCTCGCGAACGGATTGACCAATCCGCAAAGTTTCTGTTGCATCTGGAAGTAGAAACTCGCCCCATTACAACGGTATGAGTAGTTATCCCCTAGGCCGTTCTAGTTATTCGTTTCGAGCATCAGAACTGCGAAAATTTGGAGTTTCTCAAGCGCTTCTTACCTCAAAACTGCCATATCTCGCGAACGGATTGACCAATCCGCAAAGTTTCTGTTGCATCTGAAAGTAGAAGCCCGCCCGATTACAATGGTATGAGTAGTTTTCCCCTAGGCCGTTCTAGTTATTCGTTTCGAGCAACAGAACTGCGAAAATTTGGAGTTTCTCAAGCGTTTCTTACCTCAAAACTGCCATATTTCGCGAACGGATTGACCAATCCGCAAAGTTTCTGTTGCATCTGAAAGTAGAACCTCGCCCCACTACAACGGTATGAGTAGTTTTCCCCTAGGCCGTTCTAGTTATTCGTTTCGAGCATCAGAACTGCGAAAATTTGGAGTTCCTCAAGCGTTTCTTACCTCAAAACTGCCATATCTCGCGAACGGATTGACCAATCCGCAAAGTTTCTGTTGTATCTGAAAGTAGAAACTCGCCCCATTACAACGGCATGAGTAGTTTTCCCCCTAGGCCGTTCTAGTTATTCGTTTCGAGCATCAGAACTGCGAAAATTTGGAGTTTCTCAAGCGTTTCTTACCTCAAAACTGCCATATCTCGCGAACGGATTGACCAATCCGCAAAGTTTCTGTTGCATCTGAAAGTAGAAACTCGCCCCATTACAACGGTATGAGTAGTTTTCCCCTAGGCCGTTCTAGTTATTCGTTTCGAGGATCAGAACTGCGAAAATTTGGAGTTTCTCAAGCGTTTCTTACCTCAAAACTGCCATATCTCGCGAACGGATTGACCAATCCGCAAAGTTTCTGTTGCATCTGAAAGTAGAAACTCGCGCCATTACAACGGTATGAGTAGTTTTCCCCTAGGCCGTTCTAGTTATTCGTTTCGAGGATCAGAACTGCGAAAATTTGGAGTTTCTCAAGCGTTTCTTACCTCAAAACTGCCATATCTCGCGAGCGGATTGACCAATCCGTAAAGTTTCTGTTGCATCTGAAAGTAGAAACTCGCCCCATTACAACGGTATGAGTAGTTTTCCCCTAGGCCGTTCTAGTTATTCGTTTCGAGCAACAGAACTGCGAAAATTTGGAGTTTCCCAAGCGTTTCTTACCTCAAAACTGCCATATCTCGCGAACGGATTGACCAATCCGCAAAGTTTCTGTTGCATCTGGAAGTAGAAACTCGCCCCATTACAACGGTATGAGTAGTTTTCCCCTAGGCCGTTCTAGTTATTCGTTTCGAGGATCAGAACTGCGAAAATTTTGAGTTTCTCAAGCGTTTCCTACCTCAAAACTGCCATATCTCGCGAACGGATTGACCAATCCGCAAAGTTTCTGTTGCATCTGGAAGTAGAAACTCGCCCCATTACAACGGTATGAGTAGTTTTCCCCTAGGCCGTTCTAGTTATTCGTTTCGAGGATCAGAACTGCGAAAATTTGGAGTTTCTCAAGCGTTTCTTACCTCAAAACTGCCATATCTCGCGAACGGATTGACCAATCCGCAAAGTTTCTGTTGCATCTGAAAGTAGAAACTCGCCCCATTACAACGGTATGAGTAGTTTTCCCCTAGGCCGTTCTAGTTATTCGTTTCGAGCATCAGAACTGCGAAAATTTGGAGTTTCTCAAGCGTTTCTTACCTCAAAACTGCCATATCTCGCGAACGGATTGACCAATCCGCAAAGTTTCTGTTGCATCTGAAAGTAGAAACTCGCGCCATTACAACGGTATGAGTAGTTTTCCCCTAGGCCGTTCTAGTTATTCGTTTCGAGCATCAGAACTGCGAAAATTTGGAGTTTCTCAAGCGTTTCTTACCTCAAAACTGCCATATCTCGCGAACGGATTTACCAATCCGCAAAGTTTCTGTTGCATCTGAAAGTAGAAACTCGCCCCATTACAACGGTATGAGTAGTTTTCCCCTAGGCCGTTCTAGTTATTCGTTTCGAGGATCAGAACTGCGAAAATTTTGAGTTTCTCAAGCGTTTCCTACCTCAAAACTGCCATATCTCGCGAACGGATTGACCAATCCGCAAAGTTTCTGTTGCATCTGGAAGTAGAAACTCGCCCCATTACAACGGTATGAGTAGTTATCCCCTAGGCCGTTCTAGTTATTCGTTTCGAGCATCAGAACTGCGAAAATTTGGAGTTTCTCAAGCGCTTCTTACCTCAAAACTGCCATATCTCGCGAACGGATTGACCAATCCGCAAAGTTTCTGTTGCATCTGAAAGTAGAAGCCCGCCCGATTACAATGGTATGAGTAGTTTTCCCCTAGGCCGTTCTAGTTATTCGTTTCGAGCAACAGAACTGCGAAAATTTGGAGTTTCTCAAGCGTTTCTTACCTCAAAACTGCCATATTTCGCGAACGGATTGACCAATCCGCAAAGTTTCTGTTGCATCTGAAAGTAGAACCTCGCCCATTACAACGGTATGAGTAGTTTTCCCCTAGGCCGTTCTAGTTATTCGTTTCGAGCATCAGAACTGCGAAAATTTGGAGTTCCTCAAGCGTTTCTTACCTCAAAACTGCCATATCTCGCGAACGGATTGACCAATCCGCAAAGTTTCTGTTGTATCTGAAAGTAGAAACTCGCCCCATTACAACGGCATGAGTAGTTTTCCCCTAGGCCGTTCTAGTTATTCGTTTCGAGCATCAGAACTGCGAAAATTTGGAGTTTCTCAAGCGTTTCTTACCTCAAAACTGCCATATCTCGCGAACGGATTGACCAATCCGCAAAGTTTCTGTTGCATCTGAAAGTAGAAACTCGCCCCATTACAACGGTATGAGTAGTTTTCCCCTAGGCCGTTCTAGTTATTCGTTTCGAGGATCAGAACTGCGAAAATTTGGAGTTTCTCAAGCGTTTCTTACCTCAAAACTGCCATATCTCGCGAACGGATTGACCAATCCGCAAAGTTTCTGTTGCATCTGAAAGTAGAAACTCGCGCCATTACAACGGTATGAGTAGTTTTCCCCTAGGCCGTTCTAGTTATTCGTTTCGAGGATCAGAACTGCGAAAATTTGGAGTTTCTCAAGCGTTTCTTACCTCAAAACTGCCATATCTCGCGAGCGGATTGACCAATCCGTAAAGTTTCTGTTGCATCTGAAAGTAGAAACTCGCCCCATTACAACGGTATGAGTAGTTTTCCCCTAGGCCGTTCTAGTTATTCGTTTCGAGCAACAGAACTGCGAAAATTTGGAGTTTCCCAAGCGTTTCTTACCTCAAAACTGCCATATCTCGCGAACGGATTGACCAATCCGCAAAGTTTCTGTTGCATCTGGAAGTAGAAACTCGCCCCATTACAACGGTATGAGTAGTTTTCCCCTAGGCCGTTCTAGTTATTCGTTTCGAGGATCAGAACTGCGAAAATTTTGAGTTTCTCAAGCGTTTCCTACCTCAAAACTGCCATATCTCGCGAACGGATTGACCAATCCGCAAAGTTTCTGTTGCATCTGGAAGTAGAAACTCGCCCCATTACAACGGTATGAGTAGTTTTCCCCTAGGCCGTTCTAGTTATTCGTTTCGAGGATCAGAACTGCGAAAATTTGGAGTTTCTCAAGCGTTTCTTACCTCAAAACTGCCATATCTCGCGAACGGATTGACCAATCCGCAAAGTTTCTGTTGCATCTGAAAGTAGAAACTCGCCCCATTACAACGGTATGAGTAGTTTTCCCCTAGGCCGTTCTAGTTATTCGTTTCGAGCATCAGAACTAAGAAAATTTGGAGTTTCTCAAGCGTTTCTTACCTCAAAACTGCCATATCTCGCGAACGGATTGACCAATCCGCAAAGTTTCTGTTGCATCTGAAAGTAGAAACTCGCCCCATTACAACGGTATGAGTAGTTTTCCCCTAGGCCGTTCTAGTTATTCGTTTCGAGCATCAGAACTGCGAAAATTTGGAGTTTCTCAAGCGTTTCTTACCTCAAAACTGCCATATCTCGCGAACGGATTGACCAATCCGCAAAGTTTCTGTTGCATCTGAAAGTAGAAACTCGCCCCATTACAACGGTATGAGTAGTTTTCCCCTAAGCCGCTCTAGTTATTCGTTTCGAGCATCAGAACTGCGAAAATTTGGAGTTTCTCAAGCGTTTCTTACCTCAAAACTGCCATATCTCGCGAACGGATTGACCAATCCGCAAAGTTTCTGTTGCATCTGAAAGTAGAACCTCGCCCCATTACAACGGTATGAGTAGTTTTCCCCTAGGCCGTTCTAGTTATTCGTTTCGAGCATCAGAACTAAGAAAATTTGGAGTTTCTCAAGCGTTTCTTACATCAAAACTGCCATATCTCGCGAACGGATTGACCAATCCGCAAAGTTTCTGTTGCATCTGAAAGTAGAAACTCGCCCCATTACAACGGTATGAGTAGTTTTCCCCTAGGCCGCTCTAGTTATTCGTTTCGAGCATCAGAACTGCGAAAATTTGGAGTTTCTCAAGCGTTTCTTACCTCAAAACTGCCATATCTCGCGAACGGATTGACCAATCCGCAAAGTTTCTGTTGCATCTGAAAGTAGAAACTCGCCCCATTACAACGGTATGAGTAGTTTTCCCCTAGGCCGTTCTAGTTATTCGTTTCGAGCATCAGAACTGCGAAAATTTGGAGTTTCTCAAGCGTTTCTTACCTCAAAACTGCCATATCTCGCGAACGGATTGACCAATCCGCAAAGTTTCTGTTGCATCTGAAAGTAGAAACTCGCCCCATTACAACGGTATGAGTAGTTTTCCCCTAGGCCGTTCTAGTTATTCGTTTCGAGCATCAGAACTGCGAAAATTTTGAGTTTCTCAAGCGTTTCCTACCTCAAAACTGCCATATCTCGCGAACGGATTGACCAATCCGCAAAGTTTCTGTTGCATCTGAAAGTAGAAACTCGCCCCATTACAACGGTATGAGTAGTTTTCCCCTAAGCCGCTCTAGTTATTCGTTTCGAGCATCAGAACTGCGAAAATTTGGAGTTTCTCAAGCGTTTCTTACCTCAAAACTGCCATATCTCGCGAACGGATTGACCAATCCGCAAAGTTTCTGTTGCATCTGAAAGTAGAACCTCGCCCCATTACAACGGTATGAGTAGTTTTCCCCTAGGCCGTTCTAGTTATTCGTTTCGAGCATCAGAACTAAGAAAATTTGGAGTTTCTCAAGCGTTTCTTACCTCAAAACTGCCATATCTCGCGAACGGATTGACCAATCCGCAAAGTTTCTGTTGCATCTGAAAGTAGAAACTCACCCCATTACAACGGTATGAGTAGTTTTCCCCTAGGCCGTTCTAGTTATTCGTTTCGAGCATCAGAACTGCGAAAATTTTGAGTTTCTCAAGCGTTTCCTACCTCAAAACTGCCATATCTCGCGAACGGATTGACCAATCCGCAAAGTTTCTGTTGCATCTGAAAGTAGAAACTCGCCCCATTACAACGGTATGAGTAGTTTTCCCCTAGGCCGCTCTAGTTATTCGTTTCGAGCATCAGAACTGCGAAAATTTGGAGTTTCTCAAGCGTTTCTTACCTCAAAACTGCCATATCTCGCGAACGGATTGACCAATCCGCAAAGTTTCTGTTGTATCTGAAAGTAGAAACTCGCCCCATTACAACGGTATGAGTAGTTTTCCCCTAGGCCGTTCTAGTTATTCGTTTCGAGCATCAGAACTAAGAAAATTTGGAGTTTCTCAAGCGTTTCTTACCTCAAAACTGCCATATCTCGCGAACGGATTGACCAATCCGCAAAGTTTCTGTTGCATCTGAAAGTAGAACCTCGCCCCATTACAACGGTATGAGTAGTTTTCCCCTAGGCCGTTCTAGTTATTCGTTTCGAGCATCAGAACTAAGAAAATTTGGAGTTTCTCAAGCGTTTCTTACCTCAAAACTGCCATATCTCGCGAACGGATTGACCAATCCGTAAAGTTTCTGTTGCATCTGAAAGTAGAAACTCGCCCCATTACAACGGTATGAGTAGTTTTCCCCTAGGCCGTTCTAGTTATTCGTTTCGAGCAACAGAACTGCGAAAATTTGGAGTTTCCCAAGCGTTTCTTACCTCAAAACTGCCATATCTCGCGAACGGATTGACCAATCCGCAAAGTTTCTGTTGCATCTGGAAGTAGAAACTCGCCCCATTACAACGGTATGAGTAGTTTTCCCCTAGGCCGTTCTAGTTATTCGTTTCGAGGATCAGAACTGCGAAAATTTTGAGTTTCTCAAGCGTTTCCTACCTCAAAACTGCCATATCTCGCGAACGGATTGACCAATCCGCAAAGTTTCTGTTGCATCTGGAAGTAGAAACTCGCCCCATTACAACGGTATGAGTAGTTTTCCCCTAGGCCGTTCTAGTTATTCGTTTCGAGGATCAGAACTGCGAAAATTTGGAGTTTCTCAAGCGTTTCTTACCTCAAAACTGCCATATCTCGCGAACGGATTGACCAATCCGCAAAGTTTCTGTTGCATCTGAAAGTAGAAACTCGCCCCATTACAACGGTATGAGTAGTTTTCCCCTAGGCCGTTCTAGTTATTCGTTTCGAGCATCAGAACTCAGAAAATTTGGAGTTTCTCAAGCGTTTCTTACCTCAAAACTGCCATATCTCGCGAACGGATTGACCAATCCGCAAAGTTTCTGTTGCATCTGAAAGTAGAAACTCGCCCCATTACAACGGTATGAGTAGTTTTCCCCTAGGCCGTTCTAGTTATTCGTTTCGAGCATCAGAACTGCGAAAATTTGGAGTTTCTCAAGCGTTTCTTACCTCAAAACTGCCATATCTCGCGAACGGATTGACCAATCCGCAAAGTTTCTGTTGCATCTGAAAGTAGAAACTCGCCCCATTACAACGGTATGAGTAGTTTTCCCCTAGGCCGCTCTAGTTATTCGTTTCGAGCATCAGAACTGCGAAAATTTGGAGTTTCTCAAGCGTTTCTTACCTCAAAACTGCCATATCTCGCGAACGGATTGACCAATCCGCAAAGTTTCTGTTGCATCTGAAAGTAGAAACTCGCCCCATTACAACGGTATGAGTAGTTTTCCCCTAGGCCGTTCTAGTTATTCGTTTCGAGCATCAGAACTGCGAAAATTTGGAGTTTCTCAAGCGTTTCTTACCTCAAAACTGCCATATCTCGCGAACGGATTGACCAATCCGCAAAGTTTCTGTTGCATCTGAAAGTAGAAACTCGCCCCATTACAACGGTATGAGTAGTTTTCCCCTAGGCCGTTCTAGTTATTCGTTTCGAGCATCAGAACTGCGAAAATTTTGAGTTTCTCAAGCGTTTCCTACCTCAAAACTGCCATATCTCGCGAACGGATTGACCAATCCGCAAAGTTTCTGTTGCATCTGAAAGTAGAAACTCGCCCCATTACAACGGTATGAGTAGTTTTCCCCTAAGCCGCTCTAGTTATTCGTTTCGAGCATCAGAACTGCGAAAATTTGAAGTTTCTCAAGCGTTTCTTACCTCAAAACTGCCATATCTCGCGAACGGATTGACCAATCCGCAAAGTTTCTGTTGCATCTGAAAGTAGAACCTCGCCCCATTACAACGGTATGAGTAGTTTTCCCCTAGGCCGTTCTAGTTATTCGTTTCGAGCATCAGAACTAAGAAAATTTGGAGTTTCTCAAGCGTTTCTTACCTCAAAACTGCCATATCTCGCGAACGGATTGACCAATCCGCAAAGTTTCTGTTGCATCTGAAAGTAGAAACTCGCCCCATTACAACGGTATGAGTAGTTTTCCCCTAGGCCGTTCTAGTTATTCGTTTCGAGCATCAGAACTAAGAAAATTTGGAGTTTCTCAAGCGTTTCTTACCTCAAAACTGCCATATCTCGCGAACGGATTGACCAATCCGCAAAGTTTCTGTTGCATCTGAAAGTAGAAACTCGCCCCATTACAACGGTATGAGTAGTTTTCCCCTAGGCCGTTCTAGTTATTCGTTTCGAGCATCAGAACTGCGAAAATTTGGAGTTTCTCAAGCGTTTCTTACCTCAAAACTGCCATATCTCGCGAACGGATTGACCAATCCGCAAAGTTTCTGTTGCATCTGAAAGTAGAAACTCGCCCCATTAGAACGGTATGAGTAGTTTTCCCCTAGGCCGCTCTAGTTATTCGTTTCGAGCATCAGAACTGCGAAAATTTGGAGTTTCTCAAGCGTTTCTTACCTCAAAACTGTCATTTCTCGCGAACGGATTGACCAATCCGCAAAGTTTCTGTTGCATCTGAAAGTAGAAACTCGCCCCATTACAACGGTATGAGTAGTTTTCCCCTAGGCCGCTCTAGTTATTCGTTTCGAGCATCAGAACTGCGAAAATTTGGAGTTTCTCAAGCGTTTTTTACCTCAAAACTGCCATATCTCGCGAACGGATTGACCAATCCGCAAAGTTTCTGTTGCATCTGAAAGTAGAAACTCGCCCCATTACAACGGTATGAGTAGTTTTCCCCTAGGCCGTTCTAGTTATTCGTTTCGAGCATCAGAACTAAGAAAATTTGGAGTTTCTCAAGCGTTTCTTACCTCAAAACTGCCATATCTCGCGAACGGATTGACCAATCCGCAAAGTTTCTGTTGCATCTGAAAGTAGAAACTCGCCCCATTACAACGGTATGAGTAGGTTTCCCCTAGGCCGTTCTAGTTATTCGTTTCGAGCATCAGAACTGCGAAAATTTGGAGTTTCTCAAGCGTTTCTTACCTCAAAACTGCCATATCTCGCGAACGGATTGACCAATCCGCAAAGTTTCTGTTGCATCTGAAAGTAGAAACTCGCCCCATTAGAACGGTATGAGTAGTTTTCCCCTAGGCCGCTCTAGTTATTCGTTTCGAGCATCAGAACTGCGAAAATTTGGAGTTTCTCAAGCGTTTCTTACCTCAAAACTGTCATATCTCGCGAACGGATTGACCAATCCGCAAAGTTTCTGTTGCATCTGAAAGTAGAAACTCGCCCCATTACAACGGTATGAGTAGTTTTCCCCTAGGCCGCTCTAGTTATTCGTTTCGAGCATCAGAACTGCGAAAATTTGGAGTTTCTCAAGCGTTTCTTACCTCAAAACTGCCATATCTCGCGAACGGATTGACCAATCCGGAAAGTTTCTGTTGCTTCTGGAAGTAGAAACTCGCCCCATTACAACGGTATGAGTAGTTTTCCCCTAGGCCGTTCTAGTTATTCGTTTCGAGCATCAGAACTGCGAAAATTTTGAGTTTCTCAAGCGTTTCTTACCTCAAAACTGCCATATCTCGCGAACGGATTGACCAATCCGCAAAGTTTCTGTTGCATCTGAAAGTAGAAACTCGCCCCATTACAACGGTATGAGTAGTTTTCCCCTAGGCCGTTCTAGTTATTCGTTTCGAGCATCAGAACTGCTAAAATTTTGAGTTTCTCAAGTGTTTCTTACCTCAAAACTGCCATATCTCGCGAACGGATTGACCAATCCGCAAAGTTTCTGTTGCATCTGAAAGTAGAAACTCGCCCCATTACAACGGTATGAGTAGTTTTCCCCTAAGCCGCTCTAGTTATTCGTTTCGAGCATCAGAACTGCGAAAATTTGGAGTTTCTCAAGCGTTTCTTACCTCAAAACTGCCATATCTCGCGAACGGATTGACCAATCCGCAAAGTTTCTGTTGCATCTGAAAGTAGAACCTCGCCCCATTACAACGGTATGAGTAGTTTTCCCCTAGGCCGTTCTAGTTATTCGTTTCGAGCATCAGAACTAAGAAAATTTGGAGTTTCTCAAGCGTTTCTTACCTCAAAACTGCCATATCTCGCGAACGGATTGACCAATCCGCAAAGTTTCTGTTGCATCTGAAAGTAGAAACTCGCCCCATTACAACGGTATGAGTAGTTTTCCCCTAGGCCGTTCTAGTTATTCGTTTCGAGCATCAGAACTGCGAAAATTTTGAGTTTCTCAAGTGTTTCTTACCTCAAAACTGCCATATCTCGCGAACGGATTGACCAATCCGCAAAGTTTCTGTTGCATCTGAAAGTAGAAACTCGCCCCATTACAACGGTATGAGTAGTTTTCCCCTAGGCCGTTCTAGTTATTCGTTTCGAGCATCAGAACTAAGAAAATTTGGAGTTTCTCAAGCGTTTCTTACCTCAAAACTGTCATATCTCGCGAACGGATTGACCAATCCGCAAAGTTTCTGTTGCATCTGAAAGTAGAAACTCGCCCCATTACAACGGTATGAGTAGTTTTCCCCTAGGCCGCTCTAGTTATTCGTTTCGAGCATCAGAACTGCGAAAATTTGGAGTTTCTCAAGCGTTTCTTACCTCAAAACTGCCATATCTCGCGAACGGATTGACCAATCCGGAAAGTTTCTGTTGCTTCTGGAAGTAGAAACTCGCCCCATTACAACGGTATGAGTAGTTTTCCCCTAGGCCGTTCTAGTTATTCGTTTCGAGCATCAGAACTGCGAAAATTTTGAGTTTCTCAAGCGTTTCTTACCTCAAAACTGCCATATCTCGCGAACGGATTGACCAATCCGCAAAGTTTCTGTTGCATCTGAAAGTAGAAACTCGCCCCATTACAACGGTATGAGTAGTTTTCCCCTAGGCCGTTCTAGTTATTCGTTTCGAGCATCAGAACTAAGAAAATTTGGAGTTTCTCAAGCGTTTCTTACCTCAAAACTGCCATATCTCGCGAACGGATTGACCAATCCGCAAAGTTTCTGTTGCATCTGAAAGTAGAAACTCGCCCCATTACAACGGTATGAGTAGTTTTCCCCTAGGCCGTTCTAGTTATTCGTTTCGAGCATCAGAACTGCGAAAATTTTGAGTTTCTCAAGTGTTTCTTACCTCAAAACTGCCATATCTCGCGAACGGATTGACCAATCCGCAAAGTTTCTGTTGCATCTGAAAGTAGAAACTCGCCCCATTACAACGGTATGAGTAGTTTTCCCCTAGGCCGTTCTAGTTATTCGTTTCGAGCATCAGAACTAAGAAAATTTGGAGTTTCTCAAGCGTTTCTTACCTCAAAACTGTCATATCTCGCGAACGGATTGACCAATCCGCAAAGTTTCTGTTGCATCTGAAAGTAGAAACTCGCCCCATTACAACGGTATGAGTAGTTTTCCCCTAGGCCGCTCTAGTTATTCGTTTCGAGCATCAGAACTGCGAAAATTTGGAGTTTCTCAAGCGTTTCTTACCTCAAAACTGCCATATCTCGCGAACGGATTGACCAATCCGGAAAGTTTCTGTTGCTTCTGGAAGTAGAAACTCGCCCCATTACAACGGTATGAGTAGTTTTCCCCTAGGCCGTTCTAGTTATTCGTTTCGAGCATCAGAACTGCGAAAATTTTGAGTTTCTCAAGCGTTTCTTACCTCAAAACTGCCATATCTCGCGAACGGATTGACCAATCCGCAAAGTTTCTGTTGCATCTGAAAGTAGAAACTCGCCCCATTACAACGGTATGAGTAGTTTTCCCCTAGGCCGTTCTAGTTATTCGTTTCGAGCATCAGAACTGCTAAAATTTTGAGTTTCTCAAGTGTTTCTTACCTCAAAACTGCCATATCTCGCGAACGGATTGACCAATCCGCAAAGTTTCTGTTGCATCTGAAAGTAGAAACTCGCCCCATTACAACGGTATGAGTAGTTTTCCCCTAAGCCGCTCTAGTTATTCGTTTCGAGCATCAGAACTGCGAAAATTTTGAGTTTCTCAAGCGTTTCTTACCTCAAAACTGCCATATCTCGCGAACGGATTGACCAATCCGCAAAGTTTCTGTTGCATCTGAAAGTAGAACCTCGCCCCATTACAACGGTATGAGTAGTTTTCCCCTAGGCCGTTCTAGTTATTCGTTTCGAGCATCAGAACTAAGAAAATTTGGAGTTTCTCAAGCGTTTCTTACCTCAAAACTGCCATATCTCGCGAACGGATTGACCAATCCGCAAAGTTTCTGTTGCATCTGAAAGTAGAAACTCGCCCCATTACAACGGTATGAGTAGTTTTCCCCTAGGCCGTTCTAGTTATTCGTTTCGAGCATCAGAACTGCGAAAATTTTGAGTTTCTCAAGTGTTTCTTACCTCAAAACTGCCATATCTCGCGAACGGATTGACCAATCCGCAAAGTTTCTGTTGCATCTGAAAGTAGAAACTCGCCCCATTACAACGGTATGAGTAGTTTTCCCCTAGGCCGTTCTAGTTATTCGTTTCGAGCATCAGAACTAAGAAAATTTGGAGTTTCTCAAGCGTTTCTTACCTCAAAACTGCCATATCTCGCGAACGGATTGACCAATCCGCAAAGTTTCTGTTGCATCTGAAAGTAGAAACTCGCCCCATTACAACGGTATGAGTAGTTTTCCCCTAGGCCGTTCTAGTTATTCGTTTCGAGCATCAGAACTGCGAAAATTTGGAGTTTCTCAAGCGTTTCTTACCTCAAAACTGCCATATCTCGCGAACGGATTGACCAATCCGCAAAGTTTCTGTTGCATCTGAAAGTAGAAACTCGCCCCATTAGAACGGTATGAGTAGTTTTCCCCTAGGCCGCTCTAGTTATTCGTTTCGAGCATCAGAACTGCGAAAATTTGGAGTTTCTCAAGCGTTTCTTACCTCAAAACTGTCATTTCTCGCGAACGGATTGACCAATCCGCAAAGTTTCTGTTGCATCTGAAAGTAGAAACTCGCCCCATTACAACGGTATGAGTAGTTTTCCCCTAGGCCGCTCTAGTTATTCGTTTCGAGCATCAGAACTGCGAAAATTTGGAGTTTCTCAAGCGTTTTTTACCTCAAAACTGCCATATCTCGCGAACGGATTGACCAATCCGCAAAGTTTCTGTTGCATCTGAAAGTAGAAACTCGCCCCATTACAACGGTATGAGTAGTTTTCCCCTAGGCCGTTCTAGTTATTCGTTTCGAGCATCAGAACTAAGAAAATTTGGAGTTTCTCAAGCGTTTCTTACCTCAAAACTGCCATATCTCGCGAACGGATTGACCAATCCGCAAAGTTTCTGTTGCATCTGAAAGTAGAAACTCGCCCCATTACAACGGTATGAGTAGGTTTCCCCTAGGCCGTTCTAGTTATTCGTTTCGAGCATCAGAACTGCGAAAATTTGGAGTTTCTCAAGCGTTTCTTACCTCAAAACTGCCATATCTCGCGAACGGATTGACCAATCCGCAAAGTTTCTGTTGCATCTGAAAGTAGAAACTCGCCCCATTAGAACGGTATGAGTAGTTTTCCCCTAGGCCGCTCTAGTTATTCGTTTCGAGCATCAGAACTGCGAAAATTTGGAGTTTCTCAAGCGTTTCTTACCTCAAAACTGTCATATCTCGCGAACGGATTGACCAATCCGCAAAGTTTCTGTTGCATCTGAAAGTAGAAACTCGCCCCATTACAACGGTATGAGTAGTTTACCCCTAGGCCGCTCTAGTTATTCGTTTCGAGCATCAGAACTGCGAAAATTTGGAGTTTCTCAAGCGTTTCTTACCTCAAAACTGCCATATCTCGCGAACGGATTGACAAATCCGGAAAGTTTCTGTTGCTTCTGGAAGTAGAAACTCGCCCCATTACAACGGTATGAGTAGTTTTCCCCTAGGCCGTTCTAGTTATTCGTTTCGAGCATCAGAACTGCGAAAATTTTGAGTTTCTCAAGCGTTTCTTACCTCAAAACTGCCATATCTCGCGAACGGATTGACCAATCCGCAAAGTTTCTGTTGCATCTGAAAGTAGAAACTCGCCCCATTACAACGGTATGAGTAGTTTTCCCCTAGGCCGTTCTAGTTATTCGTTTCGAGCATCAGAACTGCGAAAATTTTGAGTTTCTCAAGTGTTTCTTACCTCAAAACTGCCATATCTCGCGAACGGATTGACCAATCCGCAAAGTTTCTGTTGCATCTGAAAGTAGAAACTCGCCCCATTACAACGGTATGAGTAGTTTTCCCCTAGGCCGTTCTAGTTATTCGTTTCGAGCATCAGAACTGCGAAAATTTTGAGTTTCTCAAGCGTTCCTTACCTCAAAACTGCCATATCTCGCGAACGGATTTACCAATCCGCAAAGTTTCTGTTGCATCTGAAAGTAGAAACTCGCCCCATTACAACGGTATGAGTAGTTTTCCCCTAGGCCGTTCTAGTTATTCGTTTCGAGCATCAGAACTGCGAAAATTTTGAGTTTCTCAAGCGTTTCCTACCTCAAAACTGCCATATCTCGCGAACGGATTGACCAATCCGCAAAGTTTCTGTTGCATCTGGAAGTAGAAACTCGCCCCATTACAACGGTATGAGTAGTTTTTCCCTAGGCCGTTCTAGTTATTCGTTTCGAGGATCAGAACTGCGAAAATTTGGAGTTTCTCAAGCGTTTCTTACCTCAAAACTGCCATATCTCGCGAACGGATTGACCAATCCGCAAAGTTTCTGTTGCATCTGAAAGTAGAAACTCGCCCCATTACAACGGTATGAGTAGTTTTCCCCTAGGCCGTTCTAGTTATTCGTTTCGAGCATCAGAACTAAGAAAATTTGGAGTTTCTCAAGCGTTTCTTACCTCAAAACTGCCATATCTCGCGAACGGATTGACCAATCCGCAAAGTTTCTGTTGCATCTGAAAGTAGAAACTCGCCCCATTACAACGGTATGAGTAGTTTTCCCCTAGGCCGTTCTAGTTATTCGTTTCGAGCATCAGAACTGCGAAAATTTGGAGTTTCTCAAGCGTTTCTTATCTCAAAACTGCCATATCTCGCGAACGGATTGACCAATCCGCAAAGTTTCTGTTGCATCTGAAAGTAGAAACTCGCCCCATTACAACGGTATGAGTAGTTTTCCCCTAGGCCGCTCTAGTTATTCGTTTCGAGCATCAGAACTGCGAAAATTTGGAGTTTCTCAAGCGTTTCTTACCTCAAAGCTGCCATATCTCGCGAACGGATTGACCAATCCGCAAAGTTTCTGTTGCATCTGAAAGTAGAAACTCGCCCCATTACAACGGTATGAGTAGTTTTCCCCTAGGCCGTTCTAGTTATTCGTTTCGAGCATCAGAACTGCGAAAATTTGGAGTTTCTCAAGCGTTTCTTACCTCAAAACTGCCATATCTCGCGAACGGATTGACCAATCCGCAAAGTTTCTGTTGCATCTGAAAGTAGAAACTCGCCCCATTACAACGGTATGAGTAGTTTTCCCCTAGGCCGCTCTAGTTATTCGTTTCGAGCATCAGAACTGCGAAAATTTGGAGTTTCTCAAGCGTTTCTTACCTCAAAACTGCCATATCTCGCGAACGGATTGACCAATCCGCAAAGTTTCTGTTGCATCTGAAAGTAGAAACTCGCCCCATTACAACGGTATGAGTAGTTTTCCCCTAGGCCGTTCTAGTTATTCGTTTCGAGCATCAGAACTGCGAAAATTTTGAGTTTCTCAAGTGTTTCTTACCTCAAAACTGCCATATCTCGCGAACGGATTGACCAATCCGCAAAGTTTCTGTTGCATCTGAAAGTAGAAACTCGCCCCATTACAACGGTATGAGTAGTTTTCCCCTAGGCCGTTCTAGTTATTCGTTTCGAGCATCAGAACTGCGAAAATTTGGAGTTTCTCAAGCGTTTCTTACCTCAAAACTGCCATATCTCGCGAACGGATTTACCAATCCGCAAAGTTTCTGTTGCATCTGAAAGTAGAAACTCGCCCCATTACAACGGTATGAGTAGTTTTCCCCTAGGCCGTTCTAGTTATTCGTTTCGAGGATCAGAACTGCGAAAATTTTGAGTTTCTCAAGCGTTTCCTACCTCAAAACTGCCATATCTCGCGAACGGATTGACCAATCCGCAAAGTTTCTGTTGCATCTGAAAGTAGAAGCCCGCCCGATTACAATGGTATGAGTAGTTTTCCCCTAGGCCGTTCTAGTTATTCGTTTCGAGCAACAGAACTGCGAAAATTTGGAGTTTCTCAAGCGTTTCTTACCTCAAAACTGCCATATTTCGCGAACGGATTGACCAATCCGCAAAGTTTCTGTTGCATCTGAAAGTAGAACCTCGCCCCACTACAACGGTATGAGTAGTTTTCCCCTAGGCCGTTCTAGTTATTCGTTTCGAGCATCAGAACTGCGAAAATTTGGAGTTCCTCAAGCGTTTCTTACCTCAAAACTGCCATATCTCGCGAACGGATTGACCAATCCGCAAAGTTTCTGTTGTATCTGAAAGTAGAAACTCGCCCCATTACAACGGCATGAGTAGTTTTCCCCTAGGCCGTTCTAGTTATTCGTTTCGAGCATCAGAACTGCGAAAATTTGGAGTTTCTCAAGCGTTTCTTACCTCAAAACTGCCATATCTCGCGAACGGATTGACCAATCCGCAAAGTTTCTGTTGCATCTGAAAGTAGAAACTCGCCCCATTACAACGGTATGAGTAGTTTTCCCCTAGGCCGTTCTAGTTATTCGTTTCGAGGATCAGAACTGCGAAAATTTGGAGTTTCTCAAGCGTTTCTTACCTCAAAACTGCCATATCTCGCGAACGGATTGCCCAATCCGCAAAGTTTCTGTTGCATCTGAAAGTAGAAACTCGCGCCATTACAACGGTATGAGTAGTTTTCCCCTAGGCCGTTCTAGTTATTCGTTTCGAGGATCAGAACTGCGAAAATTTGGAGTTTCTCAAGCGTTTCTTACCTCAAAACTGCCATATCTCGCGAACGGATTGACCAATCCGTAAAGTTTCTGTTGCATCTGAAAGTAGAAACTCGCCCCATTACAACGGTATGAGTAGTTTTCCCCTAGGCCGTTCTAGTTATTCGTTTCGAGCAACAGAACTGCGAAAATTTGGAGTTTCCCAAGCGTTTCTTACCTCAAAACTGCCATATCTCGCGAACGGATTGACCAATCCGCAAAGTTTCTGTTGCATCTGAAAGTAGAAACTCGCCCCATTACAACGGTATGAGTAGTCTTCCCCTAGGCCGTTCTAGTTATTCGTTTCGAGCATCAGAACTGCGAAAATTTGGAGTTTCTCAAGCGTTTCTTACCTCAAAACTGCCATATCTCGCGAACAGATTGACCAATCCGCAAAGTTTCTGTTGCATCTGAAAGTAGAAACTCGCCCCATTACAACGGTATGAGTAGTTTTCCCCTAGGCCGTTCTAGTTATTCGTTTCGAGCATCAGAACTAAGAAAATTTGGAGTTTCTCAAGCGTTTCTTACCTCAAATCTGCCATATCTCGCGAACGGATTGACCAATCCGCAAAGTTTCTGTTGCATCTGAAAGTAGAAACTCGCCCCATTACAACGGTATGAGTAGTTTTCCCCTAGGCCGTTCTAGTTATTCGTTTCGAGCATCAGAACTGCGAAAATTTTGAGTTTCTCAAGTGTTTCTTACCTCAAAACTGCCATATCTCGCGAACGGATTGACCAATCCGCAAAGTTTCTGTTGCATCTGAAAGTAGAAACTCGCCCCATTACAACGGTATGAGTAGTTTTCCCCTAGGCCGTTCTAGTTATTCGTTTCGAGCATCAGAACTGCGAAAATTTTGAGTTTCTCAAGCGTTTCCTACCTCAAAACTGCCATATCTCGCGAACGGATTGACCAATCCGCAAAGTTTCTGTTGCATCTGGAAGTAGAAACTCGCCCCATTACAACGGTATGAGTAGTTTTCCCCTAGGCCGTTCTAGTTATTCGTTTCGAGGATCAGAACTGCGAAAATTTGGAGTTTCTCAAGCGTTTCTTACCTCAAAACTGCCATATCTCGCGAACGGATTGACCAATCCGCAAAGTTTCTGTTGCATCTGAAAGTAGAAACTCGCCCCATTACAACGATATGAGTAGTTTTCCCCTAGGCCGTTCTAGTTATTCGTTTCGAGCATCAGAACTAAGAAAATTTGGAGATTCTCAAGCGTTTCTTACCTCAAAACTGCCATATCTCGCGAACGGATTGACCAATCCGCAAAGTTTCTGTTGCATCTGGAAGTAGAAACTCGCCCCATTACAACGGTATGAGTAGTTTTCCCCTAGGCCGTTCTAGTTATTCGTTTCGAGGATCAGAACTGCGAAAATTTGGAGTTTCTCAAGCGTTTCTTACCTCAAAACTGCCATATCTCGCGAACGGATTGACCAATCCGCAAAGTTTCTGTTGCATCTGAAAGTAGAAACTCGCCCCATTACAACGGTATGAGTAGTTATCCCCTAGGCCGTTCTAGTTATTCGTTTCGAGCATCAGAACTGCGAAAATTTGGAGTTTCTCAAGCGCTTCTTACCTCAAAACTGCCATATCTCGCGAACGGATTGACCAATCCGCAAAGTTTCTGTTGCATCTGAAAGTAGAAGCTCGCCCGATTACAATGGTATGAGTAGTTTTCCCCTAGGCCGTTCTAGTTATTCGTTTCGAGCAACAGAACTGCGAAAATTTGGAGTTTCTCAAGCGTTTCTTACCTCAAAACTGCCATATTTCGCGAACGGATTGACCAATCCGCAAAGTTTCTGTTGCATCTGAAAGTAGAACCTCGCCCCATTACAACGGTATGAGTAGTTTTCCCCTAGGCCGTTCTAGTTATTCGTTTCGAGCATCAGAACTGCGAAAATTTGGAGTTCCTCAAGCGTTTCTTACCTCAAAACTGCCATATCTCGCGAACGGATTGACCATTCCGCAAAGTTTCTGTTGTATCTGAAAGTAGAAACTCGCCCCATTACAACGGCATGAGTAGTTTTCCCCTAGGCCGTTCTAGTTATTCGTTTCGAGCATCAGAACTGCGAAAATTTGGAGTTTCTCAAGCGTTTCTTACCTCAAAACTGCCATATCTCGCGAACGGATTGACCAATCCGCAAAGTTTCTGTTGCATCTGAAAGTAGAAACTCGCCCCATTACAACGGTATGAGTAGGTTTCCCCTAGGCCGTTCTAGTTATTCGTTTCGAGCATCAGAACTGCGAAAATTTGGAGTTTCTCAAGCGTTTCTTACCTCAAAACTGCCATATCTCGCGAACGGATTGACCAATCCGCAAAGTTTCTGTTGCATCTGAAAGTAGAAACTCGCCCCATTAGAACGGTATGAGTAGTTTTCCCCTAGGCCGCTCTAGTTATTCGTTTCGAGCATCAGAACTGCGAAAATTTGGAGTTTCTCAAGCGTTTCTTACCTCAAAACTGTCATATCTCGCGAACGGATTGACCAATCCGCAAAGTTTCTGTTGCATCTGAAAGTAGAAACTCGCCCCATTACAACGGTATGAGTAGTTTTCCCCTAGGCCGCTCTAGTTATTCGTTTCGAGCATCAGAACTGCGAAAATTTGGAGTTTCTCAAGCGTTTCTTACCTCAAAACTGCCATATCTCGCGAACGGATTGACCAATCCGGAAAGTTTCTGTTGCTTCTGGAAGTAGAAACTCGCCCCATTACAACGGTATGAGTAGTTTTCCCCTAGGCCGTTCTAGTTATTCGTTTCGAGCATCAGAACTGCGAAAATTTTGAGTTTCTCAAGCGTTTCTTACCTCAAAACTGCCATATCTCGCGAACGGATTGACCAATCCGCAAAGTTTCTGTTGCATCTGAAAGTAGAAACTCGCCCCATTACAACGGTATGAGTAGTTTTCCCCTAGGCCGTTCTAGTTATTCGTTTCGAGCATCAGAACTGCGAAAATTTTGAGTTTCTCAAGTGTTTCTTACCTCAAAACTGCCATATCTCGCGAACGGATTGACCAATCCGCAAAGTTTCTGTTGCATCTGAAAGTAGAAACTCGCCCCATTACAACGGTATGAGTAGTTTTCCCCTAGGCCGTTCTAGTTATTCGTTTCGAGCATCAGAACTGCGAAAATTTGGAGTTCCTCAAGCGTTTCTTACCTCAAAACTGCCATATCTCGCGAACGGATTGACCAATCCGCAAAGTTTCTGTTGTATCTGAAAGTAGAAACTCGCCCCATTACAACGGCATGAGTAGTTTTCCCCTAGGCCGTTCTAGTTATTCGTTTCGAGCATCAGAACTGCGAAAATTTGGAGTTTCTCAAGCGTTTCTTACCTCAAAACTGCCATATCTCGCGAACGGATTGACCAATCCGCAAAGTTTCTGTTGCATCTGAAAGTAGAAACTCGCCCCATTACAACGGTATGAGTAGTTTTCCCCTAGGCCGTTCTAGTTATTCGTTTCGAGGATCAGAACTGCGAAAATTTGGAGTTTCTCAAGCGTTTCTTACCTCAAAACTGCCATATCTCGCGAACGGATTGCCCAATCCGCAAAGTTTCTGTTGCATCTGAAAGTAGAAACTCGCGCCATTACAACGGTATGAGTAGTTTTCCCCTAGGCCGTTCTAGTTATTCGTTTCGAGGATCAGAACTGCGAAAATTTGGAGTTTCTCAAGCGTTTCTTACCTCAAAACTGCCATATCTCGCGAACGGATTGACCAATCCGTAAAGTTTCTGTTGCATCTGAAAGTAGAAACTCGCCCCATTACAACGGTGTGAGTAGTTTTCCCCTAGGCCGTTCTAGTTATTCGTTTCGAGCAACAGAACTGCGAAAATTTGGAGTTTCCCAAGCGTTTCTTACCTCAAAACTGCCATATCTCGCGAACGGATTGACCAATCCGCAAAGTTTCTGTTGCATCTGAAAGTAGAAACTCGCCCCATTACAACGGTATGAGTAGTCTTCCCCTAGGCCGTTCTAGTTATTCGTTTCGAGCATCAGAACTGCGAAAATTTGGAGTTTCTCAAGCGTTTCTTACCTCAAAACTGCCATATCTCGCGAACAGATTGACCAATCCGCAAAGTTTCTGTTGCATCTGAAAGTAGAAACTCGCCCCATTACAACGGTATGAGTAGTTTTCCCCTAGGCCGTTCTAGTTATTCGTTTCGAGCATCAGAACTAAGAAAATTTGGAGTTTCTCAAGCGTTTCTTACCTCAAAACTGCCATATCTCGCGAACGGATTGACCAATCCGCAAAGTTTCTGTTGCATCTGAAAGTAGAAACTCGCCCCATTACAACGGTATGAGTAGTTTTCCCCTAGGCCGTTCTAGTTATTCGTTTCGAGCATCAGAACTGCGAAAATTTTGAGTTTCTCAAGTGTTTCTTACCTCAAAACTGCCATATCTCGCGAACGGATTGACCAATCCGCAAAGTTTCTGTTGCATCTGAAAGTAGAAACTCGCCCCATTACAACGGTATGAGTAGTTTTCCCCTAGGCCGTTCTAGTTATTCGTTTCGAGCATCAGAACTGCGAAAATTTTGAGTTTCTCAAGCGTTCCTTACCTCAAAACTGCCATATCTCGCGAACGGATTTACCAATCCGCAAAGTTTCTGTTGCATCTGAAAGTAGAAACTCGCCCCATTACAACGGTATGAGTAGTTTTCCCCTAGGCCGTTCTAGTTATTCGTTTCGAGCATCAGAACTGCGAAAATTTTGAGTTTCTCAAGCGTTTCCTACCTCAAAACTGCCATATCTCGCGAACGGATAGACCAATCCGCAAAGTTTCTGTTGCATCTGGAAGTAGAAACTCGCCCCATTACAACGGTATGAGTAGTTTTCCCCTAGGCCGTTCTAGTTATTCGTTTCGAGGATCAGAACTGCGAAAATTTGGAGTTTCTCAAGCGTTTCTTACCTCAAAACTGCCATATCTCGCGAACGGATTGACCAATCCGCAAAGTTTCTGTTGCATCTGAAAGTAGAAACTCGCCCCATTACAACGATATGAGTAGTTTTCCCCTAGGCCGTTCTAGTTATTCGTTTCGAGCATCAGAACTAAGAAAATTTGGAGATTCTCAAGCGTTTCTTACCTCAAAACTGCCATATCTCGCGAACGGATTGACCAATCCGCAAAGTTTCTGTTGCATCTGGAAGTAGAAACTCGCCCCATTACAACGGTATGAGTAGTTTTCCCCTAGGCCGTTCTAGTTATTCGTTTCGAGGATCAGAACTGCGAAAATTTGGAGTTTCTCAAGCGTTTCTTACCTCAAAACTGCCATATCTCGCGAACGGATTGACCAATCCGCAAAGTTTCTGTTGCATCTGAAAGTAGAAACTCGCCCCATTACAACGGTATGAGTAGTTATCCCCTAGGCCGTTCTAGTTATTCGTTTCGAGCATCAGAACTGCGAAAATTTGGAGTTTCTCAAGCGCTTCTTACCTCAAAGCTGCCATATCTCGCGAACGGATTGACCAATCCGCAAAGTTTCTGTTGCATCTGAAAGTAGAAGCTCGCCCGATTACAATGGTATGAGTAGTTTTCCCCTAGGCCGTTCTAGTTATTCGTTTCGAGCAACAGAACTGCGAAAATTTGGAGTTTCTCAAGCGTTTCTTACCTCAAAACTGCCATATTTCGCGAACGGATTGACCAATCCGCAAAGTTTCTGTTGCATCTGAAAGTAGAACCTCGCCCCATTACAACGGTATGAGTAGTTTTCCCCTAGGCCGTTCTAGTTATTCGTTTCGAGCATCAGAACTGCGAAAATTTGGAGTTCCTCAAGCGTTTCTTACCTCAAAACTGCCATATCTCGCGAACGGATTGACCATTCCGCAAAGTTTCTGTTGTATCTGAAAGTAGAAACTCGCCCCATTACAACGGCATGAGTAGTTTTCCCCTAGGCCGTTCTAGTTATTCGTTTCGAGCATCAGAACTGCGAAAATTTGGAGTTTCTCAAGCGTTTCTTACCTCAAAACTGCCATATCTCGCGAACGGATTGACCAATCCGCAAAGTTTCTGTTGCATCTGAGAGTAGAAACTCGCCCCATTACAACGGTATGAGTAGGTTTCCCCTAGGCCGTTCTAGTTATTCGTTTCGAGCATCAGAACTGCGAAAATTTGGAGTTTCTCAAGCGTTTCTTACCTCAAAACTGCCATATCTCGCGAACGGATTGACCAATCCGCAAAGTTTCTGTTGCATCTGAAAGTAGAAACTCGCCCCATTAGAACGGTATGAGTAGTTTTCCCCTAGGCCGCTCTAGTTATTCGTTTCGAGCATCAGAACTGCGAAAATTTGGAGTTTCTCAAGCGTTTCTTACCTCAAAACTGTCATATCTCGCGAACGGATTGACCAATCCGCAAAGTTTCTGTTGCATCTGAAAGTAGAAACTCGCCCCATTACAACGGTATGAGTAGTTTTCCCCTAGGCCGCTCTAGTTATTCGTTTCGAGCATCAGAACTGCGAAAATTTGGAGTTTCTCAAGCGTTTCTTACCTCAAAACTGCCATATCTCGCGAACGGATTGACCAATCCGGAAAGTTTCTGTTGCTTCTGGAAGTAGAAACTCGCCCCATTACAACGGTATGAGTAGTTTTCCCCTAGGCCGTTCTAGTTATTCGTTTCGAGCATCAGAACTGCGAAAATTTTGAGTTTCTCAAGCGTTTCTTACCTCAAAACTGCCATATCTCGCGAACGGATTGACCAATCCGCAAAGTTTCTGTTGCATCTGAAAGTAGAAACTCGCCCCATTACAACGGTATGAGTAGTTTTCCCCTAGGCCGTTCTAGTTATTCGTTTCGAGCATCAGAACTGCGAAAATTTTGAGTTTCTCAAGTGTTTCTTACCTCAAAACTGCCATATCTCGCGAACGGATTGACCAATCCGCAAAGTTTCTGTTGCATCTGAAAGTAGAAACTCGCCCCATTACAACGGTATGAGTAGTTTTCCCCTAGGCCGTTCTAGTTATTCGTTTCGAGCATCAGAACTGCGAAAATTTTGAGTTTCTCAAGCGTTCCTTACCTCAAAACTGCCATATCTCGCGAACGGATTTACCAATCCGCAAAGTTTCTGTTGCATCTGAAAGTAGAAACTCGCCCCATTACAACGGTATGAGTAGTTTTCCCCTAGGCCGTTCTAGTTATTCGTTTCGAGCATCAGAACTGCGAAAATTTTGAGTTTCTCAAGCGTTTCCTACCTCAAAACTGCCATATCTCGCGAACGGATTGACCAATCCGCAAAGTTTCTGTTGCATCTGGAAGTAGAAACTCGCCCCATTACAACGGTATGAGTAGTTTTCCCCTAGGCCGTTCTAGTTATTCGTTTCGAGGATCAGAACTGCGAAAATTTGGAGTTTCTCAAGCGTTTCTTACCTCAAAACTGCCATATCTCGCGAACGGATTGACCAATCCGCAAAGTTTCTGTTGCATCTGAAAGTAGAAACTCGCCCCATTACAACGGTATGAGTAGTTTTCCCCTAGGCCGTTCTAGTTATTCGTTTCGAGCATCAGAACTAAGAAAATTTGGAGTTTCTCAAGCGTTTCTTACCTCAAAACTGCCATATCTCGCGAACGGATTGACCAATCCGCAAAGTTTCTGTTGCATCTGAAAGTAGAAACTCGCCCCATTACAACGGTATGAGTAGTTTTCCCCTAGGCCGTTCTAGTTATTCGTTTCGAGCATCAGAACTGCGAAAATTTGGAGTTTCTCAAGCGTTTCTTATCTCAAAACTGCCATATCTCGCGAACGGATTGACCAATCCGCAAAGTTTCTGTTGCATCTGAAAGTAGAAACTCGCCCCATTACAACGGTATGAGTAGTTTTCCCCTAGGCCGCTCTAGTTATTCGTTTCGAGCATCAGAACTGCGAAAATTTGGAGTTTCTCAAGCGTTTCTTACCTCAAAGCTGCCATATCTCGCGAACGGATTGACCAATCCGCAAAGTTTCTGTTGCATCTGAAAGTAGAAACTCGCCCCACTACAACGGTATGAGTAGTTTTCCCCTAGGCCGTTCTAGTTATTCGTTTCGAGCATCAGAACTGCGAAAATTTTGAGTTTCTCAAGCGCTTCTTACCTCAAAACTGCCATATCTCGCGAACGGATTGACCAATCCGCAAAGTTTCTGTTGCATCTGAAAGTAGAAACTCGCCCCATTACAACGGTATGAGTAGTTTTCCCCTAGGCCGTTCTAGTTATTCGTTTCGAGCATCAGAACTGCGAAAATTTGGAGTTTCTCAAGCGTTTCTTACCTCAAAACTGCCATATCTCGCGAACGGATTGACCAATCCGCAAAGTTTCTGTTGCATCTGAAAGTAGAAACTCGCGCCATTACAACGGTATGAGTAGTTTTCCCCTAGGCCGTTCTAGTTATTCGTTTCGAGCATCAGAACTGCGAAAATTTGGAGTTTCTCAAGCGTTTCTTACCTCAAAACTGCCATATCTCGCGAACGGATTTACCAATCCGCAAAGTTTCTGTTGCATCTGAAAGTAGAAACTCGCCCCATTACAACGGTATGAGTAGTTTTCCCCTAGGCCGTTCTAGTTATTCGTTTCGAGGATCAGAACTGCGAAAATTTTGAGTTTCTCAAGCGTTTCCTACCTCAAAACTGCCATATCTCGCGAACGGATTGACCAATCCGCAAAGTTTCTGTTGCATCTGGAAGTAGAAACTCGCCCCATTACAACGGTATGAGTAGTTTTCCCCTAGGCCGTTCTAGTTATTCGTTTCGAGGATCAGAACTGCGAAAATTTGGAGTTTCTCAAGCGTTTCTTACCTCAAAACTGCCATATCTCGCGAACGGATTGACCAATCCGCAAAGTTTCTGTTGCATCTGAAAGTAGAAACTCGCCCCATTACAACGGTATGAGTAGTTATCCCCTAGGCCGTTCTAGTTATTCGTTTCGAGCATCAGAACTGCGAAAATTTGGAGTTTCTCAAGCGCTTCTTACCTCAAAACTGCCATATCTCGCGAACGGATTGACCAATCCGCAAAGTTTCGGTTGCATCTGAAAGTAGAAGCTCGCCCGATTACAATGGTATGAGTAGTTTTCCCCTAGGCCGTTCTAGTTATTCGTTTCGAGCAACAGAACTGCGAAAATTTGGAGTTTCTCAAGCGTTTCTTACCTCAAAACTGCCATATTTCGCGAACGGATTGACCAATCCGCAAAGTTTCTGTTGCATCTGAAAGTAGAAACTCGCCCCATTACAACGGTATGAGTAGTTTTCCCCTAGGCCGTTCTAGTTATTCGTTTCGAGCATCAGAACTGCGAAAATTTGGAGTTCCTCAAGCGTTTCTTACCTCAAAACTGCCATATCTCGCGAACGGATTGACCAATCCGCAAAGTTTCTGTTGTATCTGAAAGTAGAAACTCGCCCCATTACAACGGCATGAGTAGTTTTCCCCTAGGCCGTTCTAGTTATTCGTTTCGAGCATCAGAACTGCGAAAATTTGGAGTTTCTCAAGCGTTTCTTACCTCAAAACTGCCATATCTCGCGAACGGATTGACCAATCCGCAAAGTTTCTATTGCATCTGAAAGTAGAAACTCGCCCCATTACAACGGTATGAGTAGTTTTCCCCTAGGCCGTTCTAGTTATTCGTTTCGAGGATCAGAACTGCGAAAATTTGGAGTTTCTCAAGCGTTTCTTACCTCAAAACTGCCATATCTCGCGAACGGATTGCCCAATCCGCAAAGTTTCTGTTGCATCTGAAAGTAGAAACTCGCGCCATTACAACGGTATGAGTAGTTTTCCCCTAGGCCGTTCTAGTTATTCGTTTCGAGGATCAGAACTGCGAAAATTTGGAGTTTCTCAAGCGTTTCTTACCTCAAAACTGCCATATCTCGCGAACGGATTGACCAATCCGTAAAGTTTCTGTTGCATCTGAAAGTAGAAACTCGCCCCATTACAACGGTATGAGTAGTTTTCCCCTAGGCCGTTCTAGTTATTCGTTTCGAGCAACAGAACTGCGAAAATTTGGAGTTTCCCAAGCGTTTCTTACCTCAAAACTGCCATATCTCGCGAACGGATTGACCAATCCGCAAAGTTTCTGTTGCATCTGAAAGTAGAAACTCGCCCCATTACAACGGTATGAGTAGTCTTCCCCTAGGCCGTTCTAGTTATTCGTTTCGAGCATCAGAACTGCGAAAATTTGGAGTTTCTCAAGCGTTTCTTACCTCAAAACTGCCATATCTCGCGAACAGATTGACCAATCCGCAAAGTTTCTGTTGCATCTGAAAGTAGAAACTCGCCCCATTACAACGGTATGAGTAGTTTTCCCCTAGGCCGTTCTAGTTATTCGTTTCGAGCATCAGAACTAAGAAAATTTGGAGTTTCTCAAGCGTTTCTTACCTCAAAACTGCCATATCTCGCGAACGGATTGACCAATCCGCAAAGTTTCTGTTGCATCTGAAAGTAGAAACTCGCCCCATTACAACGGTATGAGTAGTTTTCCCCTAGGCCGTTCTAGTTATTCGTTTCGAGCATCAGAACTGCGAAAATTTTGAGTTTCTCAAGTGTTTCTTACCTCAAAACTGCCATATCTCGCGAACGGATTGACCAATCCGCAAAGTTTCTGTTGCATCTGAAAGTAGAAACTCGCCCCATTACAACGGTATGAGTAGTTTTCCCCTAGGCCGTTCTAGTTATTCGTTTCGAGCATCAGAACTGCGAAAATTTTGAGTTTCTCAAGCGTTCCTTACCTCAAAACTGCCATATCTCGCGAACGGATTTACCAATCCGCAAAGTTTCTGTTGCATCTGAAAGTAGAAACTCGCCCCATTACAACGGTATGAGTAGTTTTCCCCTAGGCCGTTCTAGTTATTCGTTTCGAGCATCAGAACTGCGAAAATTTTGAGTTTCTCAAGCGTTTCCTACCTCAAAACTGCCATATCTCGCGAACGGATTGACCAATCCGCAAAGTTTCTGTTGCATCTGGAAGTAGAAACTCGCCCCATTACAACGGTATGAGTAGTTTTCCCCTAGGCCGTTCTAGTTATTCGTTTCGAGGATCAGAACTGCGAAAATTTGGAGTTTCTCAAGCGTTTCTTACCTCAAAACTGCCATATCTCGCGAACGGATTGACCAATCCGCAAAGTTTCTGTTGCATCTGAAAGTAGAAACTCGCCCCATTACAACGATATGAGTAGTTTTCCCCTAGGCCGTTCTAGTTATTCGTTTCGAGCATCAGAACTAAGAAAATTTGGAGATTCTCAAGCGTTTCTTACCTCAAAACTGCCATATCTCGCGAACGGATTGATCAATCCGCAAAGTTTCTGTTGCATCTGAAAGTAGAAACTCGCCCCATTACAACGGTATGAGTAGTTTTCCCCTAGGCCGTTCTGGTTATTCGTTTCGAGCATCAGAACTGCGAAAATTTGGAGTTTCTCAAGCGTTTCTTACCTCAAAACTGCCATATCTCGCGAACGGATTGACCAATCCGCAAAGTTTCTGTTGCATCTGAAAGTAGAAACTCGCCCCATTACAACGGTATGAGTAGTTATCCCCTAGGCCGTTCTAGTTATTCGTTTCGAGCATCAGAACTGCGAAAATTTGGAGTTTCTCAAGCGCTTCTTACCTCAAAACTGCCATATCTCGCGAACGGATTGACCAATCCGCAAAGTTTCTGTTGCATCTGAAAGTAGAAGCTCGCCCGATTACAATGGTATGAGTAGTTTTCCCCTAGGCCGTTCTAGTTATTCGTTTCGAGCAACAGAACTGCGAAAATTTGGAGTTTCTCAAGCGTTTCTTACCTCAAAACTGCCATATTTCGCGAACGGATTGACCAATCCGCAAAGTTTCTGTTGCATCTGAAAGTAGAACCTCGCCCCATTACAACGGTATGAGTAGTTTTCCCCTAGGCCGTTCTAGTTATTCGTTTCGAGCATCAGAACTGCGAAAATTTGGAGTTCCTCAAGCGTTTCTTACCTCAAAACTGCCATATCTCGCGAACGGATTGACCAATCCGCAAAGTTTCTGTTGTATCTGAAAGTAGAAACTCGCCCCATTACAACGGCATGAGTAGTTTTCCCCTAGGCCGTTCTAGTTATTCGTTTCGAGCATCAGAACTGCGAAAATTTGGAGTTTCTCAAGCGTTTCTTACCTCAAAACTGCCATATCTCGCGAACGGATTGACCAATCCGCAAAGTTTCTGTTGCATCTGAAAGTAGAAACTCGCGCCATTACAACGGTATGAGTAGTTTTCCCTTAGGCCGTTCTAGTTATTCGTTTCGAGGATCAGAACTGCGAAAATTTGGAGTTTCTCAAGCGTTTCTTACCTCAAAACTGCCATATCTCGCGAACGGATTGACCAATCCGTAAAGTTTCTGTTGCATCTGAAAGTAGAAACTCGCCCCATTACAACGGTATGAGTAGTTTTCCCCTAGGCCGTTCTAGTTATTCGTTTCGAGCAACAGAACTGCGAAAATTTGGAGTTTCCCAAGCGTTTCTTACCTCAAAACTGCCATATCTCGCGAACGGATTGACCAATCCGCAAAGTTTCTGTTGCATCTGAAAGTAGAAACTCGCCCCATTACAACGGTATGAGTAGTTTTCCCCTAGGCCGTTCTAGTTGTTCGTTTCGAGCATCAGAACTGCGAAAATTTGGAGTTTCTCAAGCGTTTCTTACCTCAAAACTGCCATATCTCGCGAACGGATTGACCAATACGCAAAATTTCTGTTGCATCTGAAAGTAGAAGCTCTCCCGATTACAACGGTATGAGTAGTTTTCCCCTAGGCCGTTCTAGTTATTCGTTTCGAGCTCTCAGAACTGCGAAAATTTTGAGTTTCTCGAGCGTTTCTTACCTCAAAACTGCCATATCTCGCGAACGGATTGACCAATCCCCAAAGTTTCTGTTGCATCTGAAAGTAGAAACTCGCCCCATTACAACGGTATGAGTAGTTTTCCCCTAAGCCGTTCTAGTTATTCGTTTCGAGCATCAGAACTGCGAAAAATTGGAGTTTCTCAAGCGTTTCTTACCTCAAAACTGCCATATCTCGCGAACGGATTGACCAATCCGCAAAGTTTCTGTTGCATCTGAAAGTAGAAACTCGCGCCATTACAACGGTATGAGTAGTTTTCCCCTAGGCCGTTCTAGTTATTCGTTTCGAGGATCAGAACTGCGAAAATTTGGAGTTTCTCAAGCGTTTCTTACCTCAAAACTGCCATATCTCGCGAACGGATTGACCAATCCGCAAAGTTTCTGTTGCATCTGAAAGTAGAAACTCGCGCCATTACAACGGTATGAGTAGTTTTCCCCTAGGCCGTTCTAGTTATTCGTTTCGAGGATCAGAACTGCGAAAATTTGGAGTTTCTCAAGCGTTTCTTACCTCAAAACTGCCATATCTCGCGAACGGATTGACCAATCCGTAAAGTTTCTGTTGCATCTGAAAGTAGAAACTCGCCCCATTACAACGGTATGAGTAGTTTTCCCCTAGGCCGTTCTAGTTATTCGTTTCGAGCAACAGAACTGCGAAAATTTGGAGTTTCCCAAGCGTTTCTTACCTCAAAACTGCCATATCTCGCGAACGGATTGACCAATCCGCAAAGTTTCTGTTGCATCTGAAAGTAGAAACTCGCCCCATTACAACGGTATGAGTAGTTTTCCCCTAGGCCGTTCTAGTTATTCGTTTCGAGCATCAGAACTGCGGAAATTTGGAGTTTCTCAAGCGTTTCTTACCTCAAAACTGCCATATCTCGCGAACGGATTGACCAATCCGCAAAGTTTCTGTTGCATCTGAAAGTAGAAACTCGCGCCATTACAACGGTATGAGTAGTTTTCCCCTAGGCCGTTCTAGTTATTCGTTTCGAGCATCAGAACTGCGAAAATTTGGAGTTTCTCAAGCGTTTCTTACCTCAAAACTGCCATATCTCGCGAACGGATTGACCAATCCGCAAAGTTTCTGTTGCATCTGAAAGTAGAAACTCGCCCCATTACAACGGTATGAGTAGTTTTCCCCTAGGTCGTTCTAGTTGTTCGTTTCGAGCATCAGAACTGCGAAAATTTGGAGTTTCTCAAGCGTTTCTTACCTCAAAACTGCCATATCTCGCGAACGGATTGACCAATACGCAAAATTTTTGTTGCATCTGAAAGTAGAAACTCGCCCCATTACAACGGTATGAGTAGTTTTCCCCTAGGCCGTTCTAGTTATTCGTTTCGAGCATCAGAACTGCGGAAATTTGGAGTTTCTGAAGCGTTTCTTACCTCAAAACTGTCATATCTCGCGAACGGATTGACCAATCCGCAAAGTTTCTGTTGCATCTGAATGTAGAATCTCGCCCCATTACATCGGTATGAGTAGTTTTCCCCTAGGCCGTTCTAGTTATTCGTTTCGAGCATCAGAACTGCGAAAATTTGGAGTTTCTCAAGCGTTTCTTACCTCAAAACTGCCATATCTCGCGAACGGATTGACCAATCCGCAAAGTTTCTGTTGTATCTGAAAGTAGAAACTCGCCCCATTACAACGGTATGAGTAGTGTTCCCCTAGGCCGTTCTAGTTATTCGTTTCGAGCATCAGAACTGCGAAAATTTTGAGTTCCTCAAGTGTTTCTTACCTCAAAACTGCCATATCTCGCGAACGGATTGACCAATCCGCAAAGTTTCTGTTGCATCTGAAAGTAGAAACTCGCCCCATTACAACGGTATGAGTAGTTTTCCCCTAGGCCGTTCTAGTTATTCGTTTCGAGGATCAGAACTGCGAAAATTTTGAGTTTCTCAAGCGTTTCTTACCTCAAAACAGCCATATCTCGCGAACGGATTGACCAATCCGCAAAGTTTCTGTTGCATCTGAAAGTAGAAACTCGCCCCATTACAACGGTATGAGTAGTTTTCCCCTAGGCCGTTCTAGTTATTCGTTTCGAGCATCAGAACTGCGAAAATTTTGAGTTTCTCAAGCGCTTCTTACCTCAAAACTGCCATATCTCGCGAACGGATTGACCAATCCGCAAAGTTTCTGTTGCATCTGAAAGTAGAAACTCGCCCCATTACAACGGTATGAGTAGTTTTCCCCTAGGCCGTTCTAGTTATTCGTTTCGAGCATCAGAACTGCGAAAATTTTGAGTTTCTCAAGCGTTTCTTACCTCAAAACAGCCATATCTCGCGAACGGATTGACCAATACGCAAAATTTCTGTTGCATCTGAAAGTAGAAGCTCTCCCGATTACAACGGTATGAGTAGTTTTCCCCTAGGCCGTTCTAGTTATTCGTTTCGAGCATCAGAACTGCGAAAATTTTGAGTTTCTCAAGCGTTTCTTACCTCAAAACTGCCATATCTCGCGAACGGATTGACCAATCCGCAAAGTTTCTGTTGCATCTGAAAGTAGAAACTCGCCCCATTACAACGGTATGAGTAGTTTTCCCCTAGGCCGTTCTCGTTATTCGTTTCGAGCATCAGAACTGCGAAAATTTGGAGTTTCTCAAGCGTTTCTTACCTCAAAACTGCCATATCTCGCGAACGGATTGACCAATCCGCAAAGTTTCTGTTGCATCTGAAAGTAGAAACTCGCCCCATTACAACGGTATGAGTAGTTTTCCCCTAGGCCGTTCTAGTTATTCGTTTCGAGGATCAGAACTGCGAAAATTTTGAGTTTCTCAAGCGTTTCTTACCTCAAAACTGCCATATCTCGCGAACGGATTGACCAATCCGCAAAGTTTCTGTTGCATCTGAAAGTAGAAACTCGCCCCATTACAACGGTATGAGTAGTTTTCCCCTAGGCCGTTCTAGTTATTCGTTTCGAGCATCAGAACTGCGAAAATTTGGAGTTTCTCAAGTGTTTCTTACCTCAAAACTGCCATATCTCGCGAACGGACTGACCAATCCGCAAAGTTTCTGTTGCATCTGAAAGTAGAAACTCGCCCCATTACAACGGTATGAGTAGTTTTCCCCTACGCCGTTCTAGTTATTCGTTTCGAGGATCAGAACTGCGAAAATTTGGAGTTTCTCGAGCGTTTCTTACCTCAAAACTGCCATATCTCGCGAACGGATTGACCAATCCGCAAAGTTTCTCTTGCATCTGAAAGTAGAAACTCGCCCCATTACAACGGTATGAGTAGTTTTCCCCTAGGCCGTTCTAGTTATTCGTTTCGAGCATCAGAACTGCGAAAATTTGGAGTTTCTCAAGCGTTTCTTATCTCAAAACTGCCATATCTCGCGAACGGATTGACCAATCCGCAAAGTTTCTGTTGCATCTGAAAGTAGAAACTCGCCCCATTACAACGGTATGAGTAGTTTTCCCCTAGGCCGTTCTAGTTATTCGTTTCGAGCATCAGAACTGCGAAAATTTGGAGTTTCTCAAGCGTTTCTTACCTCAAAACAGCCATATCTCGCGAACGGATTGACCAATCCGCAAAGTTTCTGTTGCATCTGAAAGTAGAAACTCGCCCGATTACAATGGTATGAGTAGTTTTCCACTAGGCCGTTCTAGTTATTCGTTTCGAGCATCAGAACTGCGAAAATTTGGAGTTTCTCAAGCGTTTCTTATCTCAAAACTGCCATATCTCGCGAACGGATTGACCAATACGCAAAATTTCTGTTGCATCTGAAAGTAGAAGCTCTCCCGATTACAACGGTATGAGTAGTTTTACCCTAGGCCGTTCTGGTTATTCGTTTCGAGCATCAGAACTGCGAAAATTTTGAGTTTCTCAAGCGTTTCTTACCTCAAAACTGCCATATCTCGCGAACGGATTGACCAATCCGCAAAGTTTCTGTTGCATCTGAAAGTAGAAACTCGCCCCATTACAACGATATGAGTAGTTTTCCCCTAGGCCGTTCTAGTTATTCGTTTCGAGCATCAGAACTGCGAAAATTTGGAGTTTCTCAAGCGTTTCTTACCTAAAAACTGCCATATCTCGCGAACGGATTGACCAATCCGCAAAGTTTCTGTTGCATCTGAAAGTAGAAACTCGCCCCATTACAACGGTATGAGTAGTTTTCCCCTAGGCCGTTCTCGTTATTCGTTTCGAGCATCAGAACTGCGAAAATTTGGAGTTTCTCAAGCGTTTCTTACCTCAAAACTGCCATATCTCGCGAACGGATTGACCAATCCGCAAAGTTTCTGTTGCATCTGAAAGTAGAAACTCGCCCCATTACAACGGTATGAGTAGTTTTCCCCTAGGCCGTTCTAGTTATTCGTTTCGAGGATCAGAACTGCGAAAATTTGGAGTTTCTCGAGCGTTTCTTACCTCAAAACTGCCATATCTCGCGAACGGATTGACCAATCCGCAAAGTTTCTCTTGCATCTGAAAGTAGAAACTCGCCCCATTACAACGGTATGAGTAGTTTTCCCCTAGGCCGTGATAGTTATTCGTTTCGAGCATCAGAACTGCGAAAATTTGGAGTTTCTCAAGCGTTTCTTACCTCAAAACTGCCATATCTCGCGAACGGATTGACCAATACGCAAAATTTCTGTTGCATCTGAAAGTAGAAGCTCTCCCGATTACAACGGTATGAGTAGTTTTCCCCTAGGCCGTTCTAGTTATTCGTTTCGAGCATCAGAACTGCGAAAATTTGGAGTTTCTCAAGCGTTTCTTATCTCAAAACTGCCATATCTCGCGAACGGATTGACCAATACGCAAAATTTCTGTTGCATCTGAAAGTAGAAGCTCTCCCGATTACAACGGTATGAGTAGTTTTACCCTAGGCCGTTCTGGTTATTCGTTTCGAGCATCAGAACTGCGAAAATTTTGAGTTTCTCAAGCGTTTCTTACCTCAAAACTGCCATATCTCGCGAACGGATTGACCAATCCGCAAAGTTTCTGTTGCATCTGAAAGTAGAAACTCGCCCCATTACAACGATATGAGTAGTTTTCCCCTAGGCCGTTCTAGTTATTCGTTTCGAGCATCAGAACTGCGAAAATTTGGAGTTTCTCAAGCGTTTCTTACCTAAAAACTGCCATATCTCGCGAACGGATTGACCAATCCGCAAAGTTTCTGTTGCATCTGAAAGTAGAAACTCGCCCCATTACAACGGTATGAGTAGTTTTCCCCTAGGCCGTTCTCGTTATTCGTTTCGAGCATCAGAACTGCGAAAATTTGGAGTTTCTCAAGCGTTTCTTACCTCAAAACTGCCATATCTCGCGAACGGATTGACCAATCCGCAAAGTTTCTGTTGCATCTGAAAGTAGAAACTCGCCCCATTACAACGGTATGAGTAGTTTTACCCTAGGCCGTTCTGGTTATTCGTTTCGAGCATCAGAACTGCGAAAATTTTGAGTTTCTCAAGCGTTTCTTACCTCAAAACTGCCATATCTCGCGAACGGATTGACCAATCCGCAAAGTTTCTGTTGCATCTGAAAGTAGAAACTCGCCCCATTACAACGGTATGAGTAGTTTTCCCCTAGGCCGTCCTCGTTATTCGTTTCGAGCATCAGAACTGCGAAAATTTGGAGTTTCTCAAGCGTTTCTTACCTCAAAACTGCCATATCTCGCGAACGGATTGACCAATCCGCAAAGTTTCTGTTGCATCTGAAAGTAGAAACTCGCCCCATTACAACGGTATGAGTAGTTTTCCCCTAGGCCGTTCTAGTTATTCGTTTCGAGCATCAGAACTGCGAAAATTTTGAGTTTCTCAAGCGCTTCTTACCTCAAAACTGCCATATCTCGCGAACGGATTGACCAATCCGCAAAGTTTCTGTTGCATCTGAAAGTAGAAACTCGCCCCATTACAACGGTATGAGTAGTTTTCCCCTAGGCCGTTCTAGTTATTCGTTTCGAGCATCAGAACTGCGAAAATTTTGAGTTTCTCAAGCGTTTCTTACCTCAAAACAGCCATATCTCGCGAACGGATTGACCAATACGCAAAATTTCTGTTGCATCTGAAAGTAGAAGCTCTCCCGATTACAACGGTATGAGTAGTTTTCCCCTAGGCCGTTCTAGTTATTCGTTTCGAGCATCAGAACTGCGAAAATTTTGAGTTTCTCAAGCGTTTCTTACCTCAAAACTGCCATATCTCGCGAACGGATTGACCAATACGCAAAATTTCTGTTGCATCTGAAAGTAGAAGCTCTCCCGATTACAACGGTATGAGTAGTTTTCCCCTAGGCCGTTCTAGTTATTCGTTTCGAGCATCAGAACTGCGAAAATTTGGAGTTTCTCAAGCGTTTCTTACCTCAAAACTGCCATATCTCGCGAACGGATTGACCAATCCGCAAAGTTTCTGTTGCATCTGAAAGTAGAAACTCGCCCCATTACAACGGTATGAGTAGTTTTCCCCTAGGCCGTTCTAGTTATTCGTTTCGAGCATCAGAACTGCGAAAATTTGGAGTTTCTCAAGCGTTTCTTACCTAAAAACTGCCATATCTCGCGAACGGATTGACCAATCCGCAAAGTTTCTGTTGCATCTGAAAGTAGAAACTCGCCCCATTACAACGGTATGAGTAGTTTTCCCCTAGGCCGTTCTCGTTATTCGTTTCGAGCATCAGAACTGCGAAAATTTGGAGTTTCTCAAGCGTTTCTTACCTCAAAACTGCCATATCTCGCGAACGGATTGACCAATCCGCAAAGTTTCTGTTGCATCTGAAAGTAGAAACTCGCCCCATTACAACGGTATGAGTAGTTTTCCCCTAGGCCGTTCTAGTTATTCGTTTCGAGGATCAGAACTGCGAAAATTTTGAGTTTCTCAAGCGTTTCTTACCTCAAAACTGCCATATCTCGCGAACGGATTGACCAATCCGCAAAGTTTCTGTTGCATCTGAAAGTAGAAACTCGCCCCATTACAACGGTATGAGTAGTTTTCCCCTAGGCCGTTCTAGTTATTCGTTTCGAGCATCAGAACTGCGAAAATTTGGAGTTTCTCAAGTGTTTCTTACCTCAAAACTGCCATATCTCGCGAACGGATTGACCAATCCGCAAAGTTTCTGTTGCATCTGAAAGTAGAAACTCGCCCCATTACAACGGTATGAGTAGTTTTCCCCTACGCCGTTCTAGTTATTCGTTTCGAGGATCAGAACTGCGAAAATTTGGAGTTTCTCGAGCGTTTCTTACCTCAAAACTGCCATATCTCGCGAACGGATTGACCAATCCGCAAAGTTTCTCTTGCATCTGAAAGTAGAAACTCGCCCCATTACAACGGTATGAGTAGTTTTCCCCTAGGCCGTTCTAGTTATTCGTTTCGAGCATCAGAACTGCGAAAATTTGGAGTTTCTCAAGCGTTTCTTATCTCAAAACTGCCATATCTCGCGAACGGATTGACCAATCCGCAAAGTTTCTGTTGCATCTGAAAGTAGAAACTCGCCCCATTACAACGGTATGAGTAGTTTTCCCCTAGGCCGTTCTAGTTATTCGTTTCGAGCATCAGAACTGCGAAAATTTGGAGTTTCTCAAGCGTTTCTTACCTCAAAACAGCCATATCTCGCGAACGGATTGACCAATCCGCAAAGTTTCTGTTGCATCTGAAAGTAGAAACTCGCCCGATTACAATGGTATGAGTAGTTTTCCACTAGGCCGTTCTAGTTATTCGTTTCGAGCATCAGAACTGCGAAAATTTGGAGTTTCTCAAGCGTTTCTTATCTCAAAACTGCCATATCTCGCGAACGGATTGACCAATACGCAAAATTTCTGTTGCATCTGAAAGTAGAAGCTCTCCCGATTACAACGGTATGAGTAGTTTTACCCTAGGCCGTTCTGGTTATTCGTTTCGAGCATCAGAACTGCGAAAATTTTGAGTTTCTCAAGCGTTTCTTACCTCAAAACTGCCATATCTCGCGAACGGATTGACCAATCCGCAAAGTTTCTGTTGCATCTGAAAGTAGAAACTCGCCCCATTACAACGATATGAGTAGTTTTCCCCTAGGCCGTTCTAGTTATTCGTTTCGAGCATCAGAACTGCGAAAATTTGGAGTTTCTCAAGCGTTTCTTACCTAAAAACTGCCATATCTCGCGAACGGATTGACCAATCCGCAAAGTTTCTGTTGCATCTGAAAGTAGAAACTCGCCCCATTACAACGGTATGAGTAGTTTTCCCCTAGGCCGTTCTCGTTATTCGTTTCGAGCATCAGAACTGCGAAAATTTGGAGTTTCTCAAGCGTTTCTTACCTCAAAACTGCCATATCTCGCGAACGGATTGACCAATCCGCAAAGTTTCTGTTGCATCTGAAAGTAGAAACTCGCCCCATTACAACGGTATGAGTAGTTTTCCCCTAGGCCGTTCTAGTTATTCGTTTCGAGGATCAGAACTGCGAAAATTTGGAGTTTCTCGAGCGTTTCTTACCTCAAAACTGCCATATCTCGCGAACGGATTGACCAATCCGCAAAGTTTCTCTTGCATCTGAAAGTAGAAACTCGCCCCATTACAACGGTATGAGTAGTTTTCCCCTAGGCCGTGATAGTTATTCGTTTCGAGCATCAGAACTGCGAAAATTTGGAGTTTCTCAAGCGTTTCTTACCTCAAAACTGCCATATCTCGCGAACGGATTGACCAATACGCAAAATTTCTGTTGCATCTGAAAGTAGAAGCTCTCCCGATTACAACGGTATGAGTAGTTTTCCCCTAGGCCGTTCTAGTTATTCGTTTCGAGCATCAGAACTGCGAAAATTTGGAGTTTCTCAAGCGTTTCTTATCTCAAAACTGCCATATCTCGCGAACGGATTGACCAATACGCAAAATTTCTGTTGCATCTGAAAGTAGAAGCTCTCCCGATTACAACGGTATGAGTAGTTTTACCCTAGGCCGTTCTGGTTATTCGTTTCGAGCATCAGAACTGCGAAAATTTTGAGTTTCTCAAGCGTTTCTTACCTCAAAACTGCCATATCTCGCGAACGGATTGACCAATCCGCAAAGTTTCTGTTGCATCTGAAAGT
This sequence comes from Ptiloglossa arizonensis, assembly GCF_051014685.1. Lineage (NCBI taxonomy): Eukaryota > Metazoa > Arthropoda > Insecta > Hymenoptera > Colletidae > Ptiloglossa > Ptiloglossa arizonensis. The sequence continues at coordinate 687,243 of NW_027478633.1, forward strand.
AGAAACTCGCCCCATTACAACGATATGAGTAGTTTTCCCCTAGGCCGTTCTAGTTATTCGTTTCGAGCATCAGAACTGCGAAAATTTGGAGTTTCTCAAGCGTTTCTTACCTAAAAACTGCCATATCTCGCGAACGGATTGACCAATCCGCAAAGTTTCTGTTGCATCTGAAAGTAGAAACTCGCCCCATTACAACGGTATGAGTAGTTTTCCCCTAGGCCGTTCTCGTTATTCGTTTCGAGCATCAGAACTGCGAAAATTTGGAGTTTCTCAAGCGTTTCTTACCTCAAAACTGCCATATCTCGCGAACGGATTGACCAATCCGCAAAGTTTCTGTTGCATCTGAAAGTAGAAACTCGCCCCATTACAACGGTATGAGTAGTTTTACCCTAGGCCGTTCTGGTTATTCGTTTCGAGCATCAGAACTGCGAAAATTTTGAGTTTCTCAAGCGTTTCTTACCTCAAAACTGCCATATCTCGCGAACGGATTGACCAATCCGCAAAGTTTCTGTTGCATCTGAAAGTAGAAACTCGCCCCATTACAACGGTATGAGTAGTTTTCCCCTAGGCCGTCCTCGTTATTCGTTTCCAGCATCAGAACTGCGAAAATTTGGAGTTTCTCAAGCGTTTCTTACCTCAAAACTGCCATATCTCGCGAACGGATTGACCAATCCGCAAAGTTTCTGTTGCATCTGAAAGTAGAAACTCGCCCCATTACAACGGTATGAGTAGTTTTCCCCTAGGCCGTGATAGTTATTCGTTTCGAGCATCAGAACTGCGAAAATTTGGAGTTTCTCAAGCGTTTCTTACCTCAAAACTGCCATATCTCGCGAACGGATTGACCAATCCGCAAAGTTTCTGTTGCATCTGAAAGTAGAAACTCGCCCCATTACAACGGTATGAGTAGTTTTCCCCTAGGCCGTTCTAGTTATTCGTTTCGAGCATCAGAACTGCGAAAATTTGGAGTTTCTCAAGTGTTTCTTACCTCAAAACTGCCATATCTCGCGAACGGATTGACCAATCCGCAAAGTTTCTGTTGCATCTGAAAGTAGAAACTCGCCCCATTACAACGGTAGGAGTAGTTTTCCCCTAGGCCGTTCTAGTTATTCGTTTCGAGGATCAGAACTGCGAAAATTTGGAGTTTCTCGAGCGTTTCTTACCTCAAAACTGCCATATCTCGCGAACGGATTGACCAATCCGCAAAGTTTCTCTTGCATCTGAAAGTAGAAACTCGCCCCATTACAACGGTATGAGTAGTTTTCCCCTAGGCCGTGATAGTTATTCGTTTCGAGCATCAGAACTGCGAAAATTTGGAGTTTCTCAAGCGTTTCTTACCTCAAAACTGCCATATCTCGCGAACGGATTGACCAATACGCAAAATTTCTGTTGCATCTGAAAGTAGAAGCTCTCCCGATTACAACGGTATGAGTAGTTTTCCCCTAGGCCGTTCTAGTTATTCGTTTCGAGCATCAGAACTGCGAAAATTTGGAGTTTCTCAAGCGTTTCTTATCTCAAAACTGCCATATCTCGCGAACGGATTGACCAATACGCAAAATTTCTGTTGCATCTGAAAGTAGAAGCTCTCCCGATTACAACGGTATGAGTAGTTTTCCCCTAGGCCGATCTAGTTATTCGTTTCGAGCATCAGAACTGCGAAAATTTTGAGTTTCTCAAGCGTTTCTTACCTCAAAACTGCCATATCTCGCGAACGGATTGACCAATCCGCAAAGTTTCTGTTGCATCTGAAAGTAGAAACTCGCCCCATTACAACGGTATGAGTAGTTTTCCCCTAGGCCGTTCTAGTTATTCGTTTCGAGGATCAGAACTGCGAAAATTTTGAGTTTCTCAAGCGTTTCTTACATCAAAACTGCCATATCTCGCGAACGGATCGACCAATCCGCAAAGTTTCTGTTGCATCTGAAAGTAGAAACTCGCCCCATTACAACGGTATGAGTAGTTTTCCCCTAGGCCGTTCTAGTTATTCGTTTCGAGCATCAGAACTGCGAAAATTTGGAGTTTCTCAAGCGTTTCTTACCTCAAAACTGCCATATCTCGCGAACGGATTGACCAATCCGCAAAGTTTCTGTTGCATCTGAAAGTAGAAACTCGCCCCATTACAACGGTATGAGTAGTTTTCCCCTAGGCCGTGATAGTTATTCGTTTCGAGCATCAGAACTGCGAAAATTTGGAGTTTCTCAAGCGTTTCTTACCTCAAAACTGCCATATCTCGCGAACGGATTGACCAATCCGCAAAGTTTCTGTTGCATCTGAAAGTAGAAACTCGCCCCATTACAACGGTATGAGTAGTTTTCCCCTAGGCCGTTCTAGTTATTCGTTTCGAGCATCAGAACTGCGAAAATTTGGAGTTTCTCAAGTGTTTCTTACCTCAAAACTGCCATATCTCGCGAACGGATTGACCAATCCGCAAAGTTTCTGTTGCATCTGAAAGTAGAAACTCGCCCCATTACAACGGTAGGAGTAGTTTTCCCCTAGGCCGTTCTAGTTATTCGTTTCGAGGATCAGAACTGCGAAAATTTGGAGTTTCTCGAGCGTTTCTTACCTCAAAACTGCCATATCTCGCGAACGGATTGACCAATCCGCAAAGTTTCTCTTGCATCTGAAAGTAGAAACTCGCCCCATTACAACGGTATGAGTAGTTTTCCCCTAGGCCGTGATAGTTATTCGTTTCGAGCATCAGAACTGCGAAAATTTGGAGTTTCTCAAGCGTTTCTTACCTCAAAACTGCCATATCTCGCGAACGGATTGACCAATACGCAAAATTTCTGTTGCATCTGAAAGTAGAAGCTCTCCCGATTACAACGGTATGAGTAGTTTTCCCCTAGGCCGTTCTAGTTATTCGTTTCGAGCATCAGAACTGCGAAAATTTGGAGTTTCTCAAGCGTTTCTTATCTCAAAACTGCCATATCTCGCGAACGGATTGACCAATACTCAAAATTTCTGTTGCATCTGAAAGTAGAAGCTCTCCCGATTACAACGGTATGAGTAGTTTTACCCTAGGCCGTTCTGGTTATTCGTTTCGAGCATCAGAACTGCGAAAATTTTGAGTTTCTCAAGCGTTTCTTACCTCAAAACTGCCATATCTCGCGAACGGATTGACCAATCCGCAAAGTTTCTGTTGCATCTGAAAGTAGAAACTCGCCCCATTACAACGATATGAGTAGTTTTCCCCTAGGCCGTTCTAGTTATTCGTTTCGAGGATCAGAACTGCGAAAATTTGGAGTTTCTCGAGCGTTTCTTACATCAAAACTGCCATATCTCGCGAACGGATTGACCAATCCGCAAAGTTTCTCTTGCATCTGAAAGTAGAAACTCGCCCCATTACAACGGTATGAGTAGTTTTCCCCTAGGCCGTGATAGTTATTCGTTTCGAGCATCAGAACTGCGAAAATTTGGAGTTTCTCAAGCGTTTCTTACCTCAAAACAGCCATATCTCGCGAACGGATTGACCAATCCGCAAAGTTTCTGTTGCATCTGAAAGTAGAAACTCACCCGATTACAATGGTATGAGTAGTTTTCCACTAGGCCGTTCTAGTTATTCGTTTCGAGCATCAGAACTGCGAAAATTTGGAGTTTCTCAAGCGTTTCTTATCTCAAAACTGCCATATCTCGCGAACGGATTGACCAATACGCAAAATTTCTGTTGCATCTGAAAGTAGAAGCTCTCCCGATTACAACGGTATGAGTAGTTTTACCCTAGGCCGTTCTGGTTATTCGTTTCGAGCATCAGAACTGCGAAAATTTTGAGTTTCTCAAGCGTTTCTTACCTCAAAACTGCCATATCTCGCGAACGGATTGACCAATCCGCAAAGTTTCTGTTGCATCTGAAAGTAGAAACTCGCCCCATTACAACGGTATGAGTAGTTTTCCCCTAGGCCGTTCTAGTTATTCGTTTCGAGCATCAGAACTGCGAAAATTTTGAGTTTCTCAAGCGCTTCTTACCTCAAAACTGCCATATCTCGCGAACGGATTGACCAATCCGCAAAGTTTCTGTTGCATCTGAAAGTAGAAACTCGCCCCATTACAACGGTATGAGTAGTTTTCCCCTAGGCCGTTCTAGTTATTCGTTTCGAGCATCAGAACTGCGAAAATTTTGAGTTTCTCAAGCGTTTCTTACCTCAAAACTGCCATATCTCGCGAACCGATTGACCAATCCGCAAAGTTTCTGTTGCATCTGAAAGTAGAAACTCGCCCCATTACAACGGTATGAGTAGTTTTCCCCTAGGCCGTTCTAGTTATTCGTTTCGAGCATCAGAACTGCGAAAATTTGGAGTTTCTCAAGCGTTTCTTACCTCAAAACAGCCATATCTCGCGAACGGATTGACCAATCCGCAAAGTTTCTGTTGCATCTGAAAGTAGAAACTCGCCCGATTACAATGGTATGAGTAGTTTTCCACTAGGCCGTTCTAGTTATTCGTTTCGAGCATCAGAACTGCGAAAATTTGGAGTTTCTCAAGCGTTTCTTATCTCAAAACTGCCATATCTCGCGAACGGATTGACCAATACGCAAAATTTCTGTTGCATCTGAAAGTAGAAGCTCTCCCGATTACAACGGTATGAGTAGTTTTACCCTAGGCCGTTCTGGTTATTCGTTTCGAGCATCAGAACTGCGAAAATTTTGAGTTTCTCAAGCGTTTCTTACCTCAAAACTGCCATATCTCGCGAACGGATTGACCAATCCGCAAAGTTTCTGTTGCATCTGAAAGTAGAAACTCGCCCCATTACAACGATATGAGTAGTTTTCCCCTAGGCCGTTCTAGTTATTCGTTTCGAGCATCAGAACTGCGAAAATTTGGAGTTTCTCAAGCGTTTCTTACCTCAAAACTGCCATATCTCGCGAACGGATTGACCAATCCGCAAAGTTTCTGTTGCATCTGAAAGTAGAAACTCGCCCCATTACAACGGTATGAGTAGTTTTACCCTAGGCCGTTCTAGTTATTCGTTTCGAGCATCAGAACTGCGAAAATTTGGAGTTTCTCAAGCGTTTCCTACCTCAAAACAGCCATATCTCGCGAACGGATTGACCAATCCGCAAAGTTTCTGTTGCATCTGAAAGTAGAAACTCGCCCGATTACAATGGTATGAGTAGTTTTCCCCTAGGCCGTTCTAGTTATTCGTTTCGAGCATCAGAACTGCGAACATTTGGAGTTTCTCAAGCGTTTCTGACCTCAAAACTGCCATATCTCGCGAATGGATTGACCAATCCGCAAAGTTTCTGTTGCATCTGAAAGTAGAAACTCGCCCCATTACAACGGTATGAGTAGTTTTCCCCTAGGCCGTTCTAGTGATTCGTTTCGAGGATCAGAACTGCGAAAATTTTGAGTTTCTCAAGCGTTTCTTACATCAAAACTGCCATATCTCGCGAACGGATCGACCAATCCGCAAAGTTTCTGTTGCATCTGAAAGTAGAAACTCGCCCCATTACAACGGTATGAGTAGTTTTCCCCTAGGCCGTTCTAGTTATTCGTTTCGAGGATCAGAACTGCGAAAATTTGGAGTTTCTCGAGCGTTTCTTACCTCAAAACTGCCATATCTCGCGAACGGATTGACCAATCCGCAAAGTTTCTGTTGCATCTGAAAGTAGAAACTCGCCCCATTACAACGGTATGAGTAGTTTTCCCCTAGGCCGTTCTAGTTATTCGTTTCGAGCATCAGAACTGCGAAAATTTGGAGTTTCTCAAGCGTTTCTTACCTCAAAACTGCCATATCTCGCGAACGGATTGACCAATCCGCAAAGTTTCTGTTGCATCTAAAAGTAGAAACTCGCCCCATTACAACGGTATGAGTAGTTTTCCCCTAGGCCGTTCTAGTTATTCGTTTCGAGGATCAGAACTGCGAAAATTTTGAGTTTCTCAAGCGTTTCTTACATCAAAACTGCCATATCTCGCGAACGGATTGACCAATCCGCAAAGTTTCTGTTGCATCTGAAAGTAGAAACTCGCCCCATTACAACGGTATGAGTAGTTTTCCCCTAGGCCGTTCTAGTTATTCGTTTCGAGCATCAGAACTGCGAAAATTTGGAGTTTCTCAAGCGTTTCTTACCTCAAAACTGCCATATCTCGCGAACGGATTGACCAATCCGCAAAGTTTCTGTTGCATCTGAAAGTAGAAACTCTCCCCATTACAACGGTATGAGTAGTTTTCCCCTAGGCCGTTCTAGTTATTCGTTTCGAGGATCAGAACTGCGAAAATTTGGAGTTTCTCGAGCGTTTCTTACCTCAAAACTGCCATATCTCGCGAACGGATTGACCAATCCGCAAAGTTTCTGTTGCATCTGAAAGTAGAAACTCGCCCCATTACAACGGTATGAGTAGTTTTCCCCTAGGCCGTTCTAGTTATTCGATTCGAGCGTCAGAACTGCGAAAATTTGGAGTTTCTCAAGCGTTTCTTACCTCAAAACTGCCATATCTCGCGAACGGATTGACCAATCCGCAAAGTTTCTGTTGCATCTGAAAGTAGAAACTCGCCCCATTACAACGGTATGAGTAGTTTTCCCCTAGGCCGTTCTAGTTATTCGTTTCGAGCATCAGAACTGCGAAAATTTGGAGTTTCTCAAGCGTTTCTTACCTCAAAACTGCCATATCTCGCGAACGGATTGACCAATCCGCAAAGTTTCTGTTGCATCTGAAAGTAGAAACTCGCCCCATTACAACGGTATGAGTAGTTTTCCCCTAGGCCGTTCTAGTTATTCGTTTCGAGCATCAGAACTGCGAAAATTTTGAGTTTCTCAAGCGTTTCTTACCTCAAAACTGCCATATCTCGCGAACCGATTGACCAATCCGCAAAGTTTCTGTTGCATCTGAAAGTAGAAACTCGCCCCATTACAACGGTATGAGTAGTTTTCCCCTAGGCCGTTCTAGTTATTCGTTTCGAGCATCAGAACTGCGAAAATTTGGAGTTTCTCAAGCGTTTCTTACCTCAAAACAGCCATATCTCGCGAACGGATTGACCAATCCGCAAAGTTTCTGTTGCATCTGAAAGTAGAAACTCGCCCGATTACAATGGTATGAGTAGTTTTCCACTAGGCCGTTCTAGTTATTCGTTTCGAGCATCAGAACTGCGAAAATTTGGAGTTTCTCAAGCGTTTCTTATCTCAAAACTGCCATATCTCGCGAACGGATTGACCAATACGCAAAATTTCTGTTGCATCTGAAAGTAGAAGCTCTCCCGATTACAACGGTATGAGTAGTTTTACCCTAGGCCGTTCTGGTTATTCGTTTCGAGCATCAGAACTGCGAAAATTTTGAGTTTCTCAAGCGTTTCTTACCTCAAAACTGCCATATCTCGCGAACGGATTGACCAATCCGCAAAGTTTCTGTTGCATCTGAAAGTAGAAACTCGCCCCATTACAACGATATGAGTAGTTTTCCCCTAGGCCGTTCTAGTTATTCGTTTCGAGCATCAGAACTGCGAAAATTTGGAGTTTCTCAAGCGTTTCTTACCTCAAAACTGCCATATCTCGCGAACGGATTGACCAATCCGCAAAGTTTCTGTTGCATCTGAAAGTAGAAACTCGCCCCATTACAACGGTATGAGTAGTTTTACCCTAGGCCGTTCTAGTTATTCGTTTCGAGCATCAGAACTGCGAAAATTTGGAGTTTCTCAAGCGTTTCCTACCTCAAAACAGCCATATCTCGCGAACGGATTGACCAATCCGCAAAGTTTCTGTTGCATCTGAAAGTAGAAACTCGCCCGATTACAATGGTATGAGTAGTTTTCCCCTAGGCCGTTCTAGTTATTCGTTTCGAGCATCAGAACTGCGAACATTTGGAGTTTCTCAAGCGTTTCTGACCTCAAAACTGCCATATCTCGCGAATGGATTGACCAATCCGCAAAGTTTCTGTTGCATCTGAAAGTAGAAACTCGCCCCATTACAACGGTATGAGTAGTTTTCCCCTAGGCCGTTCTAGTGATTCGTTTCGAGGATCAGAACTGCGAAAATTTTGAGTTTCTCAAGCGTTTCTTACATCAAAACTGCCATATCTCGCGAACGGATCGACCAATCCGCAAAGTTTCTGTTGCATCTGAAAGTAGAAACTCGCCCCATTACAACGGTATGAGTAGTTTTCCCCTAGGCCGTTCTAGTTATTCGTTTCGAGGATCAGAACTGCGAAAATTTGGAGTTTCTCGAGCGTTTCTTACCTCAAAACTGCCATATCTCGCGAACGGATTGACCAATCCGCAAAGTTTCTGTTGCATCTGAAAGTAGAAACTCGCCCCATTACAACGGTATGAGTAGTTTTCCCCTAGGCCGTTCTAGTTATTCGTTTCGAGCATCAGAACTGCGAAAATTTGGAGTTTCTCAAGCGTTTCTTACCTCAAAACTGCCATATCTCGCGAACGGATTGACCAATCCGCAAAGTTTCTGTTGCATCTAAAAGTAGAAACTCGCCCCATTACAACGGTATGAGTAGTTTTCCCCTAGGCCGTTCTAGTTATTCGTTTCGAGGATCAGAACTGCGAAAATTTTGAGTTTCTCAAGCGTTTCTTACATCAAAACTGCCATATCTCGCGAACGGATTGACCAATCCGCAAAGTTTCTGTTGCATCTGAAAGTAGAAACTCGCCCCATTACAACGGTATGAGTAGTTTTCCCCTAGGCCGTTCTAGTTATTCGTTTCGAGCATCAGAACTGCGAAAATTTGGAGTTTCTCAAGCGTTTCTTACCTCAAAACTGCCATATCTCGCGAACGGATTGACCAATCCGCAAAGTTTCTGTTGCATCTGAAAGTAGAAACTCTCCCCATTACAACGGTATGAGTAGTTTTCCCCTAGGCCGTTCTAGTTATTCGTTTCGAGGATCAGAACTGCGAAAATTTGGAGTTTCTCGAGCGTTTCTTACCTCAAAACTGCCATATCTCGCGAACGGATTGACCAATCCGCAAAGTTTCTGTTGCATCTGAAAGTAGAAACTCGCCCCATTACAACGGTATGAGTAGTTTTCCCCTAGGCCGTTCTAGTTATTCGATTCGAGCGTCAGAACTGCGAAAATTTGGAGTTTCTCAAGCGTTTCTTACCTCAAAACTGCCATATCTCGCGAACGGATTGACCAATCCGCAAAGTTTCTGTTGCATCTGAAAGTAGAAACTCGCCCCATTACAACGGTATGAGTAGTTTTCCCCTAGGCCGTTCTAGTTATTCGTTTCGAGCATCAGAACTGCGAAAATTTGGAGTTTCTCAAGCGTTTCTTACCTCAAAACTGCCATATCTCGCGAACGGATTGACCAATCCGCAAAGTTTCTGTTGCATCTGAAAGTAGAAACTCGCCCCATTACAACGGTATGAGTAGTTTTCCCCTAGGCCGTTCTAGTTATTCGTTTCGAGCATCAGAACTGCGAAAATTTGGAGTTTCTCAAGCGTTTCTTACCTCAAAACTGCCATATCTCGCGAACGGATTGACCAATCCGCAAAGTTTCTGTTGCATCTAAAAGTAGAAACTCGCCCCATTACAACGGTATGAGTAGTTTTCCCCTAGGCCGTTCTAGTTATTCGTTTCGAGGATCAGAACTGCGAAAATTTTGAGTTTCTCAAGCGTTTCTTACATCAAAACTACCATATCTCGCGAACGGATTGACCAATCCGCAAAGTTTCTGTTGCATCTGAAAGTAGAAACTCGCCCCATTACAACGGTATGAGTAGTTTTCCCCTAGGCCGTTCTAGTTATTCGTTTCGAGCATCAGAACTGCGAAAATTTGGAGTTTCTCAAGCGTTTCTTACCTCAAAACTGCCATATCTCGCGAACGGATTGACCAATCCGCAAAGTTTCTGTTGCATCTGAAAGTAGAAACTCTCCCCATTACAACGGTATGAGTAGTTTTCCCCTAGGCCGTTCTAGTTATTCGTTTCGAGGATCAGAACTGCGAAAATTTGGAGTTTCTCGAGCGTTTCTTACCTCAAAACTGCCATATCTCGCGAACGGATTGACCAATCCGCAAAGTTTCTGTTGCATCTGAAAGTAGAAACTCGCCCCATTACAACGGTATGAGTAGTTTTCCCCTAGGCCGTTCTAGTTATTCGATTCGAGCGTCAGAACTGCGAAAATTTGGAGTTTCTCAAGCGTTTCTTACCTCAAAACTGCCATATCTCGCGAACGGATTGACCAATCCGCAAAGTTTCTGTTGCATCTGAAAGTAGAAACTCGCCCCATTACAACGGTACGAGTAGTTTTCCCCTAGGCCGTTCTAGTTATTCGTTTCGAGCATCAGAACTGCGAAAATTTGGAGTTTCTCAAGCGTTTCTTACCTCAAAACTGCCATATCTCGCGAACGGATTGACCAATCCGCAAAGTTTCTGTTGCATCTGAAAGTAGAAACTCGCCCCATTACAACGGTATGAGTAGTTTTCCCCTAGGCCGTTCTAGTTATTCGTTTCGAGCATCAGAACTGCGAAAATTTGGAGTTTCTCAAGCGTTTCTTACCTCAAAACTGCCATATCTCGCGAACGGATTGACCAATCCGCAAAGTTTCTGTTGCATCTGAAAGTAGAAACTCGCCCCATTACAACGGTATGAGTAGTTTTCCCCTAGGCCGTTCTAGTTATTCGTTTCGAGCATCAGAACTGCGAAAATTTTGAGTTTCTCAAGCGCTTCTTACCTCAAAACTGCCATATCTCGCGAACGGATTGACCAGTCCGCAAAGTTTCTGTTGCATCTGAAAGTAGAAACTCGCCCCATTACAACGGTATGAGTAGTTTTCCCCTAGGCCGTTCTAGTTATTCGTTTCGAGCATCAGAACTGCGAAAATTTGGAGTTTCTCAAGCGTTTCTTACCTCAAAACAGCCATATCTCGCGAACGGATTGACCAATCCGCAAAGTTTCTGTTGCATCTGAAAGTAGAAACTCGCCCGATTACAATGGTATGAGTAGTTTTCCCCTAGGCCGTTCTAGTTATTCGTTTCGAGCATCAGAACTGCGAACATTTGGAGTTTCTCAAGCATTTCTTACCTCAAAACTGCCATATCTCGCGAACGGATTGACCAATCCGCAAAGTTTCTGTTGCATCTGAAAGTAGAAACTCGCCCGATTACAATGGTATGAGTAGTTTTCCCCTAGGCTGTTCTAGTTATTCGTTTCGAGCATCAGAACTGCGAAAATTTGGAGTTTCTCAAGCGTTTCTTACCTCAAAACTGCCATATCTCGCGAACGGATTGACCAATCCGCAAAGTTTCTGTTGCATCTAAAAGTAGAAACTCGCCCCATTACAACGATATGAGTAGTTTTCCCCTAGGCCGTTCTAGTTATTCGTTTCGAGCATCAGAACTGCGAAAATTTGGAGTTTCTCAAGCGTTTCTTATCTCAAAACTGCCATATCTCGCGAACGGATTGACCAATATGCAAAATTTCTGTTGCATCTGAAAGTAGAAGCTCTCCCGATTACAACGGTATGAGTATTTTTCCCCTAGGCCGTTCTAGTTATTCGTTTCGAGCATCAGAACTGCGAAAATTTGGAGTTTCTCGAGCGTTTCTTACCTCAAAACTGCCATATCTCGCGAAAGGATTGACCAATCCGCAAAGTTTCTGTTGCATCTGAAAGTAGAAACTCGCCCCATTACAACGGCATGAGTAGTTTTCCCCTAGGCCGTTCTAGTTATTCGTTTCGAGCATCAGAACTGCGAAAATTTGGAGTTTCTCAAGCGTTTCTTATCTCAAAACTGCCATATCTCGCGAACGGATTGACCAATACGCAAAATTTCTGTTGCATCTGAAAGTAGAAGCTCTCCCGATTACAACGGTATGAGTATTTTTCCCTAGGCCGTTCTAGTTATTCGTTTCGAGCATCAGAACTGCGAAAATTTGGAGTTTCTCGAGCGTTTCTTACCTCAAAACTGCCATATCTCGCGAAAGGATTTACCAATCCGCAAAGTTTCTGTTGCATCTGAAAGTAGAAGCTCGCCCGATTACAATGGTATGAGTAGGTTTCCCCTAGGCCGTTCTAGTTATTCGTTTCGAGCAACAGAACTGCGAAAATTTGGAGTTTCTCAAGCGTTTCTTACCTCAAAACTGCCATATCTCGCGAACGGATTGACCAATCCGCAAAGTTTCTGTTGCATCTGAAAGTAGAAGCTCGCCGGATTACAATGGTATGAGTAGGTTTCCCCTAGGCCGTTCTAGTTATTCGTTTCGAGCAACAGAACTGCGAAAATTTGGAGTTTCTCAAGCGTTTCTTACCTCAAAACTGCCATATCTCGCGAACGGATTGACCAATACGCAAAATTTCTGTTGCATCTGAAAGTAGAAGCTCTCACGATTACAACGGTATGAGTAGTTTTCCCCTAGGCCGTTCTAGTTATTCGTTTCGAGCATCAGAACTGCGAAAATTTGGAGTTTCTCAAGCGTTTCTTACCTCAAAACAGCCATATCTCGCGAACGGATTGACCGATCCGCAAAGTTTCTGTTGCATCTGAAAGTAGAAACTCGCCCGATTACAATGGTATGAGTAGTTTTCCCCTAGGCCGTTCTAGTTATTCGTTTCGAGCATCAGAACTGCGAACATTTGGAGTTTCTCAAGCGTTTCTTACCTCAAAACTGCCACATCTCGCGAATGGATTGACCAATCCGCAAAGTTTCTGTTGCATCTGAAAGTAGAAACTCGCCCCATTACAACGGTATGAGTAGTTTTCCCCTAGGCCGTTCTAGTTATTCGTTTCGAGGATCAGAACTGCGAAAATTTGGAGTTTCTCGAGCGTTTCTTACCTCAAAACTGCCATATCTCGCGAACGGATTGACCAATCCGCAAAGTTTCTGTTGCATCTGAAAGTAGAAACTCGCCCGATTACAATGGTATGAGTAGTTTTCCCCTAGGCTGTTCTAGTTATTCGTTTCGAGCATCAGAACTGCGAAAATTTGGAGTTTCTCAAGCGTTTCTTACCTCAAAACTGCCATATCTCGCGAACGGATTGACCAATCCGCAAAGTTTCTGTTGCATCTAAAAGTAGAAACTCGCCCCATTACAACGATATGAGTAGTTTTCCCCTAGGCCGTTCTAGTTATTCGTTTCGAGCATCAGAACTGCGAAAATTTGGAGTATCTCAAGCGTTTCTTACCTCAAAACTGCCATATCTCGCGAACGGATTGACCAATCCGCAAAGTTTCTGTTGCATCTGAAAGTAGAAACTCGCCCCATTACAACGGTATGAGTAGTTTTCCCCTAGGCCGTTCTAGTTATTCGTTTCGAGCAACAGAACTGCGAAAATTTGGAGTTTCTCATGCGTTTCTTACCTCAAAACTGCCATATCTCGCGAATGGATTGACCAATCCGCAAAGTTTCTGTTGCATCTGAAAGTAGAAACTCGCCCCATTACAACGGTATGAGTAGTTTTCCCCTAGGCCGTTCTAGTTATTCGTTTCGAGCATCAGAACTGCGAAAATTTGGAGTTTCTCAAGCGTTTCTTACCTCAAAACTGCCATATTTCGCGAACGGATTGACCAATACGCAAAATTTCTGTTGCATCTGAAAGTAGAAGCTCTCCCGATTACAACGGTATGAGTAGTTTTGCCCTAGGCCGTTCTAGTTATTCGTTTCGAGCATCAGAACTGCGAAAATTTGGAGTTTCTCAAGCGTTTCTTATCTCAAAACTGCCATATCTCGCGAACGGATTGACCGATCCGCAAAGTTTCTGTTGCATCTGAAAGTAGAAACTCGCCCGATTACAATGGTATGAGTAGTTTTCCCCTAGGCCGTTCTAGTTATTCGTTTCGAGCATCAGAACTGCGAACATTCGGAGTTTCTCAAGCGTTTCTTACCTCAAAACTGCCACATCTCGCGAATGGATTGACCAATCCGCAAAGTTTCTGTTGCATCTGAAAGTAGAAACTCGCCCCATTACAACGGTATGAGTAGTTTTCCCCTAGGCCGTTCTAGTTATTCGTTTCGAGGATCAGAACTGCGAAAATTTGGAGTTTCTCGAGCGTTTCTTACCTCCAAACTGCCATATCTCGCGAACGGATTGACCAATCCGCAAAGTTTCTGTTGCATCTGAAAGTAGAAACTCGCCCGATTACAATGGTATGAGTAGTTTTCCCCTAGGCTGTTCTAGTTATTCGTTTCGAGCATCAGAACTGCGAAAATTTGGAGTTTCTCAAGCGTTCCTTACCTCAAAACTGCCATATCTCGCGAACGGATTGACCAATCCGCAAAGTTTCTGTTGCATCTAAAAGTAGAAACTCGCCCCATTACAACGATATGAGTAGTTTTCCGCTAGGCCGTTCTAGTTATTCGTTTCGAGCATCAGAACTGCGAAAATTTGGAGTATCTCAAGCGTTTCTTACCTCAAAACTGCCATATCTCGCGAACGGATTGACCAATCCGCAAAGTTTCTGTTGCATCTGAAAGTAGAAACTCGCCCCATTACAACGGTATGAGTAGTTTTCCCCTAGGCCGTTCTAGTTATTCGTTTCGAGCAACAGAACTGCGAAAATTTGGAGTTTCTCATGCGTTTCTTACCTCAAAACTGCCATATCTCGCGAATGGATTGACCAATCCGCAAAGTTTCTGTTGCATCTGAAAGTAGAAACTCGCCCCATTACAACGGTATGAGTAGTTTTCCCCTAGGCCGTTCTAGTTATTCGTTTCGAGCATCAGAACTGCGAAAATTTGGAGTTTCTCAAGCGTTTCTTACCTCAAAACTGCCATATTTCGCGAACGGATTGACCAATACGCAAAATTTCTGTTGCATCTGAAAGTAGAAGCTCTCCCGATTACAACGGTATGAGTAGTTTTGCCCTAGGCCGTTCTAGTTATTCGTTTCGAGCATCAGAACTGCGAAAATTTGGAGTTTCTCAAGCGTTTCTTATCTCAAAACTGCCATATCTCGCGAACGGATTGACCAATACGCAAAATTTCTGTTGCATCTGAAAGTAGAAGCTCTCCCGATTACAACGGTATGAGTATTTTTCCCCTAGGCCGTTCTAGTTATTCGTTTCGAGCATCAGAACTGCGAAAATTTGGAGTTTCTCGAGCGTTTCTTACCTCAAAACTGCCATATCTCGCGAAAGGATTGACCAATCCGCAAAGTTTCTGTTGCATCTGAAAGTAGAAACTCGCCCCATTACAACGGCATGAGTAGTTTTCCCCTAGGCCGTTCTAGTTATTCGTTTGGAGCATCAGAACTGCGAAAATTTGGAGTTTCTCAAGCGTTTCTTATCTCAAAACTGCCATATCTCGCGAACGGATTGACCAATACGCAAAATTTCTGTTGCATCTGAAAGTAGAAGCTCTCCCGATTACAACGGTATGAGTAGTTTTGCCCTAGGCCGTTCTAGTTATTCGTTTCGAGCATCAGAACTGCGAAAATTTGGAGTTTCTCAAGCGTTTCTTATCTCAAAACTGCCATATCTCGCGAATGGATTGACCAATCCGCAAAGTTTCTATTGCATCTGAAAGTAGAAACTCGCCCCATTACAACGGTATGAGTAGTTTTCCCCTAGGCCGTTCTAGTTATTCGTTTCGAGCATCAGAACTGCGAAAATTTGGAGTTTCTCAAGCGTTTCTTACCTCAAAACTGCCATATTTCGCGAACGGATTGACCAATACGCAAAATTTCTGTTGCATCTGAAAGTAGAAGCTCTCCCGATTACAACGGTATGAGTAGTTTTGCCCTAGGCCGTTCTAGTTATTCGTTTCGAGCATCAGAACTGCGAAAATTTGGAGTTTCTCAAGCGTTTCTTATCTCAAAACTGCCATATCTCGCGAACGGATTGACAAATACGCAAAATTTCTGTTGCATCTGAAAGTAGAAGCTCTCCCGATTACAACGGTATGAGTATTTTTCCCCTAGGCCGTTCTAGTTATTCGTTTCGAGCATCAGAACTGCGAAAATTTGGAGTTCCTCGAGCGTTTCTTACCTCAAAACTGCCATATCTCGCGAAAGGATTGACCAATCCGCAAAGTTTCTGTTGCATCTGAAAGTAGAAACTCGCCCCATTACAACGGCATGAGTAGTTTTCCCCTAGGCCGTTCTAGTTATTCGTTTCGAGCATCAGAACTGCGAAAATTTGGAGTATCTCAAGCGTTTCTTACCTCAAAACTGCCATATCTCGCGAACGGATTGACCAATCCGCAAAGTTTCTGTTGCATCTGAAAGTAGAAACTCGCCCCATTACAACGGTATGAGTAGTTTTCCCCTAGGCCGTTCTAGTTATTCGTTTCGAGCAACAGAACTGCGAAAATTTGGAGTTTCTCATGCGTTTCTTACCTCAAAACTGCCATATCTCGCGAATGGATTGACCAATCCGCAAAGTTTCTGTTGCATCTGAAAGTAGAAACTCGCCCCATTACAACGGTATGAGTAGTTTTCCCCTAGGCCGTTCTAGTTATTCGTTTCGAGCATCAGAACTGCGAAAATTTGGAGTTTCTCAAGCGTTTCTTACCTCAAAACTGCCATATTTCGCGAACGGATTGACCAATACGCAAAATTTCTGTTGCATCTGAAAGTAGAAGCTCTCCCGATTACAACGGTATGAGTAGTTTTGCCCTAGGCCGTTCTAGTTATTCGTTTCGAGCATCAGAACTGCGAAAATTTGGAGTTTCTCAAGCGTTTCTTATCTCAAAACTGCCATATCTCGCGAATGGATTGACCAATCCGCAAAGTTTCTGTTGCATCTGAAAGTAGAAGCTCTCCCGATTACAACGGTATGAGTAGTTTTGCCCTAGGCCGTTCTAGTTATTCGTTTCGAGCATCAGAACTGCGAAAATTTGGAGTTTCTCAAGCGTTTCTTATCTCAAAACTGCCATATCTCGCGAACGGATTGACCAATACGCAAAATTTCTGTTGCATCTGAAAGTAGAAGCTCTCCCGATTACAACGGTATGAGTATTTTTCCCCTAGGCCGTTCTAGTTATTCGTTTCGAGCATCAGAACTGCGAAAATTTGGAGCTCCTCGAGCGTTTCTTACCTCAAAACTGCCATATCTCGCGAAAGGATTGACCAATCCGCAAAGTTTCTGTTGCATCTGAAAGTAGAAACTCGCCCCATTACAACGGCATGAGTAGTTTTCCCCTAGGCCGTTCTAGTTATTCGTTTCGAGCATCAGAACTGCGAAAATTTGGAGTTTCTCAAGCGTTTCTTACCTAAAAACTGCCATATCTCGCGAACGGATTGACCAATCCGCAAAGTTTCTGTTGCATCTGAAAGTAGAAACTCGCCCCATTACAACGGTATGAGTAGTTTTCCCCTAGGCCGTTCTCGTTATTCGTTTCGAGCATCAGAACTGCGAAAATTTGGAGTTTCTCAAGCGTTTCTTACCTCAAAACTGCCATATCTCGCGAACGGATTGACCAATCCGCAAAGTTTCTGTTGCATCTGAAAGTAGAAACTCGCCCCATTACACCGGTATGAGTAGTTTTCCCCTAGGCCGTGATAGTTATTCGTTTCGAGCATCAGAACTGCGAAAATTTGGAGTTTCTCAAGCGTTTCTTACCTCAAAACTGCCATATCTCGCGAACGGATTGACCAATCCACAAAGTTTCTGTTGCATCTGAAAGTAGAAACTCGCCCCATTACAACGGTATGAGTAGTTTTCCCCTAGGCCGTTCTAGTTATTCGTTTCGAGCATCAGAACTGCGAAAATTTGGAGTTTCTCAAGTGTTTCTTACCTCAAAACTGCCATATCTCGCGAACGGATTGACCAATCCGCAAAGTTTCTGTTGCATCTGAAAGTAGAAACTCGCCCCATTACAACGGTAGGAGTAGTTTTCCCCTAGGCCGTTCTAGTTATTCGTTTCGAGGATCAGAACTGCGAAAATTTGGAGTTTCTCGAGCGTTTCTTACCTCAAAACTGCCATATCTCGCGAACGGATTGACCAATCCGTAAAGTTTCTGTTGCATCTGAAAGTAGAAACTCGCCCCATTACAACGGTATGAGTAGTTTTCCCCTAGGCCGTTCTAGTTATTCGTTTCGAGCATCAGAACTGCGAAAATTTTGAGTTTCTCAAGCGTTTCCTACCTCAAAACTGCCATATCTCGCGAACGGATTGACCAATCCGCAAAGTTTCTGTTGCATCTGGAAGTAGAAACTCGCCCCATTACAACGGTATGAGTAGTTTTCCCCTAGGCCGTTCTAGTTATTCGTTTCGAGGATCAGAACTGCGAAAATTTGGAGTTTCTCAAGCGTTTCTTACCTCAAAACTGCCATATCTCGCGAACGGATTGACCAATCCGCAAAGTTTCTGTTGCATCTGAAAGTAGAAACTCGCCCCATTACAACGATATGAGTAGTTTTCCCCTAGGCCGTTCTAGTTATTCGTTTCGAGCATCAGAACTAAGAAAATTTGGAGATTCTCAAGCGTTTCTTACCTCAAAACTGCCATATCTCGCGAACGGATTGACCAATCCGCAAAGTTTCTGTTGCATCTGAAAGTAGAAACTCGCCCCATTACAACGGTATGAGTAGTTTTCCCCTAGGCCGTTCTGGTTATTCGTTTCGAGCATCAGAACTGCGAAAATTTGGAGTTTCTCAAGCGTTTCTTACCTCAAAACTGCCATATCTCGCGAACGGATTGACCAATCCGCAAAGTTTCTGTTGCATCTGAAAGTAGAAACTCGCCCCATTACAACGGTATGAGTAGTTATCCCCTAGGCCGTTCTAGTTATTCGTTTCGAGCATCAGAACTGCGAAAATTTGGAGTTTCTCAAGCGCTTCTTACCTCAAAACTGCCATATCTCGCGAACGGATTGACCAATCCGCAAAGTTTCTGTTGCATCTGAAAGTAGAAGCTCGCCCGATTACAATGGTATGAGTAGTTTTCCCCTAGGCCGTTCTAGTTATTCGTTTCGAGCAACAGAACTGCGAAAATTTGGAGTTTCTCAAGCGTTTCTTACCTCAAAACTGCCATATTTCGCGAACGGATTGACCAATCCGCAAAGTTTCTGTTGCATCTGAAAGTAGAACCTCGCCCCATTACAACGGTATGAGTAGTTTTCCCCTAGGCCGTTCTAGTTATTCGTTTCGAGCATCAGAACTGCGAAAATTTGGAGTTCCTCAAGCGTTTCTTACCTCAAAACTGCCATATCTCGCGAACGGATTGACCAATCCGCAAAGTTTCTGTTGCATCTGAAAGTAGAAACTCGCGCCATTACAACGGTATGAGTAGTTTTCCCCTAGGCCGTTCTAGTTATTCGTTTCGAGGATCAGAACTGCGAAAATTTGGAGTTTCTCAAGCGTTTCTTACCTCAAAACTGCCATATCTCGCGAACGGATTGACCAATCCGTAAAGTTTCTGTTGCATCTGAAAGTAGAAACTCGCCCCATTACAACGGTATGAGTAGTTTTCCCCTAGGCCGTTCTAGTTATTCGTTTCGAGCAACAGAACTGCGAAAATTTGGAGTTTCCCAAGCGTTTCTTACCTCAAAACTGCCATATCTCGCGAACGGATTGACCAATCCGCAAAGTTTCTGTTGCATCTGAAAGTAGAAACTCGCCCCATTACAACGGTATGAGTAGTTTTCCCCTAGGCCGTTCTAGTTATTCGTTTCGAGCATCAGAACTGCGAAAATTTGGAGTTCCTCAAGCGTTTCTTACCTCAAAACTGCCATATCTCGCGAACGGATTGACCAATCCGCAAAGTTTCTGTTGCATCTGAAAGTAGAAACTCGCGCCATTACAACGGTATGAGTAGTTTTCCCCTAGGCCGTTCTAGTTATTCGTTTCGAGGATCAGAACTGCGAAAATTTGGAGTTTCTCAAGCGTTTCTTACCTAAAAACTGCCATATCTCACGAACGGATTGACCAATCCGCAAAGTTTCTGTTGCATCTGAATGTAGAAACTCGCCCCATTACAACGGTATGAGTAGTTTTCCCCTAGGCCGTTCTAGTTATTCGTTTCGAGCATCAGAACTGCGAAAATTTTGAGTTTCTCAAGCGTTTCTTACCTCAAAACTGCCATATCTCGCGAACGGATTGACCAATACGCAAAATTTCTGTTGCATCTGAAAATAGAAGCTCTCCCGATTACAACGGTATGAGTAATTTTCCCCTAGGCCGTTCTAGTTATTCGTTTCGAGCATCAGAACTGCGAAAATTTGGAGTTTCTCAAGCGTTTCTTACCTAAAAACTGCCATATCTCACGAACGGATTGACCAATCCGCAAAGTTTCTGTTGCATCTGAATGTAGAATCTCGCCCCATTACAACGGTATGAGTAGTTTTCCCCTAGGCCGTTCTAGTTATTCGTTTCGAGCATCAGAACTGCGAAAATTTGGAGTTTCTCAAGCGTTTCTTACCTCAAAACTGCCATATCTCGCGAACGGATTGACCAATCCGCAAAGTTTCTGTTGCATCTGAAAGTAGAAACTCGCCCCATTACAACGGTATGAGTAGTTTTCCCCTAGGCCGTTCTAGTTATTCGTTTCGAGGATCAGAACTGCGAAAATTTTGAGTTTCTCAAGCGTTTCTTACCTCAAAACTGCCATATCTCGCGAACGGATTGACCAATCCGCAAAGTTTCTGTTGCATCTGAAAGTAGAAACTCGCCCCATTACAACGGTATGAGTAGTTTTCCCCTAGGCCGTTCTAGTTATTCGTTTCGAGCATCAGAACTGCGAAAATTTTGAGTTTCTCAAGCGTTTCTTACCTCAAAACAGCCATATCTCGCGAACGGATTGACCAATCCGCAAAGTTTCTGTTGCATCTGAAAGTAGAAACTCGCCCCATTACAACGGTATGAGTAGTTTTCCCCTAGGCCGTTCTAGTTATTCGTTTCGAGGATCAGAACTGCGAAAATTTTGAGTTTCTCAAGCGTTTCTTACCTCAAAACAGCCATATCTCGCGAACGGATTGACCAATCCGCAAAGTTTCTGTTGCATCTGAAAGTAGAAACTCGCCCCATTACAACGGTATGAGTAGTTTTCCCCTAGGCCGTTCTAGTTATTCGTTTCGAGCATCAGAACTGCGAAAATTTTGAGTTTCTCAAGCGCTTCTTACCTCAAAACTGCCATATCTCGCGAACGGATTGACCAATCCGCAAAGTTTTTGTTGCATCTGAAAGTAGAAACTCGCCCCATTACAACGGTATGAGTAGTTTTCCCCTAGGCCGTTCTAGTTATTCGTTTCGAGCATCAGAACTGCGAAAATTTTGAGTTTCTCAAGCGTTTCTTACCTCAAAACAGCCATATCTCGCGAACGGATTGACCAATACGCAAAATTTCTGTTGCATCTGAAAGTAGAAGCTCTCCCGATTACAACGGTATGAGTAGTTTTCCCCTAGGCCGTTCTAGTTATTCGTTTCGAGCATCAGAACTGCGAAAATTTTGAGTTTCTCAAGCGTTTCTTACCTCAAAACTGCCATATCTCGCGAACGGATTGACCAATACGCAAAATTTCTGTTGCATCTGAAAGTAGAAGCTCTCCCGATTACAACGGTATGAGTAGTTTTCCCCTAGGCCGTTCTAGTTATTCGTTTCGAGCATCAGAACTGCGACAATTTGGAGTTTCTCAAGCGTTTCTTACCTCAAAACTGCCATATCTCGCGAACGGATTGACCAATCCGCAAAGTTTCTGTTGCATCTGAAAGTAGAAACTCGCCCCATTACAACGGTATGAGTAGTTTTCCCCTAGGCCGTTCTAGTTATTCGTTTCGAGCATCAGAACTGCGAAAATTTGGAGTTTCTCAAGCGTTTCTTACCTAAAAACTGCCATATCTCGCGAACGGATTGACCAATCCGCAAAGTTTCTGTTGCATCTGAAAGTAGAAACTCGCCCCATTACAACGGTATGAGTAGTTTTCCCCTAGGCCGTTCTCGTTATTCGTTTCGAGCATCAGAACTGCGAAAATTTGGAGTTTCTCAAGCGTTTCTTACCTCAAAACTGCCATATCTCGCGAACGGATTGACCAATCCGCAAAGTTTCTGTTGCATCTGAAAGTAGAAACTCGCCCCATTACAACGGTATGAGTAGTTTTCCCCTAGGCCGTTCTAGTTATTCGTTTCGAGGATCAGAACTGCGAAAATTTTGAGTTTCTCAAGCGTTTCTTACCTCAAAACTGCCATATCCCGCGAACGGATTGACCAATCCGCAAAGTTTCTGTTGCATCTGAAAGTAGAAACTCGCCCCATTACAACGGTATGAGTAGTTTTCCCCTAGGCCGTTCTAGTTATTCGTTTCGAGGATCAGAACTGCGAAAATTTTGAGTTTCTCAAGCGTTTCTTACCTCAAAACTGCCATATCTCGCGAACGGATTGACCAATCCGCAAAGTTTCTGTTGCATCTGAAAGTAGAAACTCGCCCCATTACAACGGTATGAGTAGTTTTCCCCTAGGCCGTTCTAGTTATTCGTTTCGAGCATCAGAACTGCGAAAATTTTGTGTTTCTCAAGCGTTTCTTACCTCAAAACAGCCATATCTCGCGAACGGATTGACCAATCCGCAAAGTTTCTGTTGCATCTGAAAGTAGAAACTCGCCCCATTACAACGGTATGAGTAGTTTTCCCCTAGGCCGTTCTAGTTATTCGTTTCGACGATCAGAACTGCGAAAATTTTGAGTTTCTCAAGCGTTTCTTACCTCAAAACAGCCATATCTCGCGAACGGATTGACCAATCCGCAAAGTTTCTGTTGCATCTGAAAGTAGAAACTCGCCCCATTACAACGGTATGAGTAGTTTTCCCCTAGGCCGTTCTAGTTATTCGTTTCGAGCATCAGAACTGCGAAAATTTTGAGTTTCTCAAGCGCTTCTTACCTCAAAACTGCCATATCTCGCGAACGGATTGACCAATCCGCAAAGTTTCTGTTGCATCTGAAAGTAGAAACTCGCCCCATTACAACGGTATGAGTAGTTTTCCCCTAGGCCGTTCTAGTTATTCGTTTCGAGCATCAGAACTGCGAAAATTTTGAGTTTCTCAAGCGTTTCTTACCTCAAAACAGCCATATCTCGCGAACGGATTGACCAATACGCAAAATTTCTGTTGCATCTGAAAGTAGAAGCTCTCCCGATTACAACGGTATGAGTAGTTTTCCCCTAGGCCGTTCTAGTTATTCGTTTCGAGCATCAGAACTGCGAAAATTTTGAGTTTCTCAAGCGTTTCTTACCTCAACACTGCCATATCTCGCGAACGGATTGACCAATACGCAAAATTTCTGTTGCATCTGAAAGTAGAAGCTCTCCCGATTACAACGGTATGAGTAGTTTTCCCCTAGGCCGTTCTAGTTATTCGTTTCGAGCATCAGAACTGCGAAAATTTGGAGTTTCTCAAGCGTTTCTTACCTCAAAACTGCCATATCTCGCGAACGGATTGACCAATCCGCAAAGTTTCTGTTGCATCTGAAAGTAGAAACTCGCCCCATTACAACGGTATGAGTAGTTTTCCCCTAGGCCGTTCTAGTTATTCGTTTCGAGCATCAGAACTGCGAAAATTTGGAGTTTCTCAAGCGTTTCTTACCTAAAAACTGCCATATCTCGCGAACGGATTGACCAATCCGCAAAGTTTCTGTTGCATCTGAAAGTAGAAACTCGCCCCATTACAACGGTATGAGTAGTTTTCCCCTAGGCCGTTCTCGTTATTCGTTTCGAGCATCAGAACTGCGAAAATTTGGAGTTTCTCAAGCGTTTCTTACTTCAAAACTGCCATATCTCGCGAACGGATTGACCAATCCGCAAAGTTTCTGTTGCATCTGAAAGTAGAAACTCGCCCCATTACAACGGTATGAGTAGTTTTCCCCTAGGCCGTTCTAGTTATTCGTTTCGAGGATCAGAACTGCGAAAATTTTGAGTTTCTCAAGCGTTTCTTACCTCAAAACTGCCATATCTCGCGAACGGATTGACCAATCCGCAAAGTTTCTGTTGCATCTGAAAGTAGAAACTCGCCCCATTACAACGGTATGAGTAGTTTTCCCCTAGGCCGTTCTAGTTATTCGTTTCGAGCATC
The DNA here is from genome assembly GCF_051014685.1 of Ptiloglossa arizonensis. Classification (NCBI taxonomy): domain Eukaryota; kingdom Metazoa; phylum Arthropoda; class Insecta; order Hymenoptera; family Colletidae; genus Ptiloglossa; species Ptiloglossa arizonensis. The sequence continues at coordinate 711,113 of NW_027478633.1, forward strand.
AGAACTGCGAAAATTTGGAGTTTCTCAAGCGTTTCTTACCTCAAAACTGCCATATCTCGCGAACGGATTGACCAATCCGCAAAGTTTCTGTTGCATCTGAAAGTAGAAACTCGACCCATTACAACGGTATGAGTAGTTTTCCCCTAGGCCGTTCTAGTTATTCGTTTCGAGCATCAGAACTGCGAAAATTTGGAGTTTCTCAAGCGTTTCTTACCTCAAAACTGCCATATCTCGCGAACGGATTGACCAATCCGCAAAGTTTCTGTTGCATCTGAAAGTAGAAACTCGCCCCATTACAACGGTATGAGTAGTTTTCCCCTAGGTCGTTCTAGTTGTTCGTTTCGAGCATCAGAACTGCGAAAATTTGGAGTTTCTCAAGCGTTTCTTACCTCAAAACTGCCATATCTCGCGAACGGATTGACCAATACGCAAAATTTTTGTTGCATCTGAAAGTAGAAACTCGCCCCATTACAACGGTATGAGTAGTTTTCCCCTAGGCCGTTCTAGTTATTCGTTTCGAGCATCAGAACTGCGGAAATTTGGAGTTTCTCAAGCGTTTCTTACCTCAAAACTGTCATATCTCGCGAACGGATTGACCAATCCGCAAAGTTTCTGTTGCATCTGAATGTAGAATCTCGCCCCATTACATCGGTATGAGTAGTTTTCCCCTAGGCCGTTCTAGTTATTCGTTTCGAGCATCAGAACTGCGAAAATTTGGAGTTTCTCAAGCGTTTCTTACCTCAAAACTGCCATATCTCGCGAACGGATTGACCAATCCGCAAAGTTTCTGTTGTATCTGAAAGTAGAAACTCGCCCCATTACAACGGTATGAGTAGTGTTCCCCTAGGCCGTTCTAGTTATTCGTTTCGAGCATCAGAACTGCGAAAATTTTGAGTTTCTCAAGTGTTTCTTACCTCAAAACTGCCATATCTCGCGAACGGATTGACCAATCCGCAAAGTTTCTGTTGCATCTGAAAGTAGAAACTCGCCCCATTACAACGGTATGAGTAGTTTTCCCCTAGGCCGTTCTAGTTATTCGTTTCGAGCATCAGAACTGCGAAAATTTGGAGTTTCTCAAGCGTTTCTTACCTAAAAACTGCCATATCTCACGAACGGATTGACCAATCCGCAAAGTTTCTGTTGCATCTGAAAGTAGAAACTCGCCCCATTACAACGGTATGAGTAGTTTTCCCCTAGGCCGTTCTAGTTATTCGTTTCGAGCATCAGAACTGCGAAAATTTGGAGTTTCTCAAGCGTTTCTTACCTAAAAACTGCCATATCTCACGAACGGATTGACCAATCCGCAAAGTTTCTGTTGCATCTGAATGTAGATACTCGCCCCATTACAACGGTATGAGTAGTTTTCCCCTAGGCCGTTCTAGTTATTCGTTTCGAGCATCAGAACTGCGAAAATTTTGAGTTTCTCAAGCGTTTCTTACCTCAAAACTGCCATATCTCGCGAACGGATTGACCAATACGCAAAATTTCTGTTGCATCTGAAAATAGAAGCTCTCCCGATTACAACGGTATGAGTAATTTTCCCCTAGGCCGTTCTAGTTATTCGTTTCGAGCATCAGAACTGCGAAAATTTGGAGTTTCTCAAGCGTTTCTTACCTAAAAACTGCCATATCTCACGAACGGATTGACCAATCCGCAAAGTTTCTGTTGCATCTGAATGTAGAATCTCGCCCCATTACAACGGTATGAGTAGTTTTCCCCTAGGCCGTTCTAGTTATTCGTTTCGAGCATCAGAACTGCGAAAATTTGGAGTTTCTCAAGCGTTTCTTACCTCAAAACTGCCATATCTCGCGAACGGATTGACCAATCCGCAAAGTTTCTGTTGCATCTCAAAGTAGAAACTCGCCCCATTACAACGGTATGAGTAGTTTTCCCCTAGGCCGTTCTAGTTATTCGTTTCGAGGATCAGAACTGCGAAAATTTTGAGTTTCTCAAGCGTTTCTTACCTCAAAACTGCCATATCTCGCGAACGGATTGACCAATCCGCAAAGTTTCTGTTGCATCTGAAAGTAGAAACTCGCCCCATTACAACGGTATGAGTAGTTTTCCCCTAGGCCGTTCTAGTTATTCGTTTCGAGCATCAGAACTGCGAAAATTTTGAGTTTCTCAAGCGTTTCTTACCTCAAAACAGCCATATCTCGCGAACGGATTGACCAATCCGCAAAGTTTCTGTTGCATCTGAAAGTAGAAACTCGCCCCATTACAACGGTATGAGTAGTTTTCCCCTAGGCCGTTCTAGTTATTCGTTTCGAGGATCAGAACTGCGAAAATTTTGAGTTTCTCAAGCGTTTCTTACCTCAAAACAGCCATATCTCGCGAACGGATTGACCAATCCGCAAAGATTCTGTTGCATCTGAAAGTAGAAACTCGCCCCATTACAACGGTATGAGTAGTTTTCCCCTAGGCCGTTCTAGTTATTCGTTTCGAGCATCAGAACTGCGAAAATTTTGAGTTTCTCAAGCGTTTCTTACCTCAAAACTGCCATATCTCGCGAACGGATTGACCAATACGCAAAATTTCTGTTGCATCTGAAAGTAGAAGCTCTCCCGATTACAACGGTATGAGTAGTTTTCCCCTAGGCCGTTCTAGTTATTCGTTTCGAGCATCAGAACTGCGAAAATTTGGAGTTTCTCAAGCGTTTCTTACCTCAAAACTGCCATATCTCGCGAACGGATTGACCAATCCGCAAAGTTTCTGTTGCATCTGAAAGTAGAAACTCGCCCCATTACAACGGTATGAGTAGTTTTCCCCTAGGCCGTTCTAGTTATTCGTTTCGAGCATCAGAACTGCGAAAATTTGGAGTTTCTCAAGCGTTTCTTACCTAAAAACTGCCATATCTCGCGAACGGATTGACCAATCCGCAAAGTTTCTGTTGCATCTGAATGTAGAAACTCGCCCCATTACAACGGTATGAGTAGTTTTCCCCTAGGCCGTTCTCGTTATTCGTTTCGAGCATCAGAACTGCGAAAATTTGGAGTTTCTCAAGCGTTTCTTACCTCAAAACTGCCATATCTCGCGAACGGATTGACCAATCCGCAAAGTTTCTGTTGCATCTGAAAGTAGAAACTCGCCCCATTACAACGGTATGAGTAGTTTTCCCCTAGGCCGTTCTAGTTATTCGTTTCGAGGATCAGAACTGCGAAAATTTTGAGTTTCTCAAGCGTTTCTTACCTCAAAACTGCCATATCTCGCGAACGGATTGACCAATCCGCAAAGTTTCTGTTGCATCTGAAAGTAGAAACTCGCCCCATTACAACGGTATGAGTAGTTTTCCCCTAGGCCGTTCTAGTTATTCGTTTCGAGCATCAGAACTGCGAAAATTTGGAGTTTCTCAAGTGTTTCTTACCTCAAAACTGCCATATCTCGCGAACGGATTGACCAATCCGCAAAGTTTCTGTTGCATCTGAAAGTAGAAACTCGCCCCATTACAACGGTATGAGTAGTTTTCCCCTAGGCCGTTCTAGTTATTCGTTTCGAGGATCAGAACTGCGAAAATTTGGAGTTTCTCGAGCGTTTCTTACCTCAAAACTGCCATATCTCGCGAACGGATTGACCAATCCGCAAAGTTTCTCTTGCATCTGAAAGTAGAAACTCGCCCCATTACAACGGTATGAGTAGTTTTCCCCTAGGCCGTTCTAGTTATTCGTTTCGAGCATCAGAACTGCGAAAATTTGGAGTTTCTCAAGCGTTTCTTATCTCAAAACTGCCATATCTCGCGAACGGATTGACCAATCCGCAAAGTTTCTGTTGCATCTGAAAGTAGAAACTCGCCCCATTACAACGGTATGAGTAGTTTTCCCCTAGGCCGTTCTAGTTATTCGTTTCGAGCATCAGAACTGCGAAAATTTGGAGTTTCTCAAGCGTTTCTTACCTCAAAACAGCCATATCTCGCGAACGGATTGACCAATCCGCAAAGTTTCTGTTGCATCTGAAAGTAGAAACTCGCCCGATTACAATGGTATGAGTAGTTTTCCACTAGGCCGTTCTAGTTATTCGTTTCGAGCATCAGAACTGCGAAAATTTGGAGTTTCTCAAGCGTTTCTTATCTCAAAACTGCCATATCTCGCGAACGGATTGACCAATACGCAAAATTTCTGTTGCATCTGAAAGTAGAAACTCGCCCCATTACAACGGTATGAGTAGTTTTCCCCTAGGCCGTTCTAGTTATTCGTTTCGAGCATCAGAACTGCGAAAATTTGGAGTTTCTCAAGTGTTTCTTACCTCAAAACTGCCATATCTCGCGAACGGATTGACCAATCCGCAAAGTTTCTGTTGCATCTGAAAGTAGAAACTCGCCCCATTACAACGGTATGAGTAGTTTTCCCCTAGGCCGTTCTAGTTATTCGTTTCGAGGATCAGAACTGCGAAAATTTGGAGTTTCTCGAGCGTTTCTTACCTCAAAACTGCCATATCTCGCGAACGGATTGACCAATCCGCAAAGTTTCTCTTGCATCTGAAAGTAGAAATTCGCCCCATTACAACGGTATGAGTAGTTTTCCCCTAGGCCGTTCTAGTTATTCGTTTCGAGCATCAGAACTGCGAAAATTTGGAGTTTCTCAAGCGTTTCTTATCTCAAAACTGCCATATCTCGCGAACGGATTGACCAATCCGCAAAGTTTCTGTTGCATCTGAAAGTAGAAACTCGCCCCATTACAACGGTATGAGTAGTTTTCCCCTAGGCCGTTCTAGTTATTCGTTTCGAGCATCAGAACTGCGAAAATTTTGAGTTTCTCAAGCGTTTCTTACCTCAAAACTGCCATATCTCGCGAACGGATTGACCAATACGCAAAATTTCTGTTGCATCTGAAAGTAGAAGCTCTCCCGATTACAACGGTATGAGTAGTTTTCCCCTAGGCCGTTCTAGTTATTCGTTTCGAGCATCAGAACTGCGAAAATTTGGAGTTTCTCAAGCGTTTCTTACCTCAAAACTGCCATATCTCGCGAACGGATTGACCAATCCGCAAAGTTTCTGTTGCATCTGAAAGTAGAAACTCGCCCCATTACAACGGTATGAGTAGTTTTCCCCTAGGCCGTTCTAGTTATTCGTTTCGAGCATCAGAACTGCGAAAATTTGGAGTTTCTCAAGCGTTTCTTACCTAAAAACTGCCATATCTCGCGAACGGATTGACCAATCCGCAAAGTTTCTGTTGCATCTGAATGTAGAAACTCGCCCCATTACAACGGTATGAGTAGTTTTCCCCTAGGCCGTTCTCGTTATTCGTTTCGAGCATCAGAACTGCGAAAATTTGGAGTTTCTCAAGCGTTTCTTACCTCAAAACTGCCATATCTCGCGAACGGATTGACCAATCCGCAAAGTTTCTGTTGCATCTGAAAGTAGAAACTCGCCCCATTACAACGGTATGAGTAGTTTTCCCCTAGGCCGTTCTAGTTATTCGTTTCGAGGATCAGAACTGCGAAAATTTTGAGTATCTCAAGCGTTTCTTACCTCAAAACTGCCATATCTCGCGAACGGATTGACCAATCCGCAAAGTTTCTGTTGCATCTGAAAGTAGAAACTCGCCCCATTACAACGGTATGAGTAGTTTTCCCCTAGGCCGTTCTAGTTATTCGTTTCGAGCATCAGAACTGCGAAAATTTGGAGTTTCTCAAGTGTTTCTTACCTCAAAACTGCCATATCTCGCGAACGGATTGACCAATCCGCAAAGTTTCTGTTGCATCTGAAAGTAGAAACTCGCCCCATTACAACGGTATGAGTAGTTTTCCCCTAGGCCGTTCTAGTTATTCGTTTCGAGGATCAGAACTGCGAAAATTTGGAGTTTCTCGAGCGTTTCTTACCTCAAAACTGCCATATCTCGCGAACGGATTGACCAATCCGCAAAGTTTCTCTTGCATCTGAAAGTAGAAACTCGCCCCATTACAACGGTATGAGTAGTTTTCCCCTAGGCCGTTCTAGTTATTCGTTTCGAGCATCAGAACTGCGAAAATTTGGAGTTTCTCAAGCGTTTCTTATCTCAAAACTGCCATATCTCGCGAACGGATTGACCAATCCGCAAAGTTTCTGTTGCATCTGAAAGTAGAAACTCGCCCCATTACAACGGTATGAGTAGTTTTCCCCTAGGCCGTTCTAGTTATTCGTTTCGAGCATCAGAACTGCGAAAATTTGGAGTTTCTCAAGCGTTTCTTACCTCAAAACAGCCATATCTCGCGAACGGATTGACCAATCCGCAAAGTTTCTGTTGCATCTGAAAGTAGAAACTCGTCCGATTACAATGGTATGAGTAGTTTTCCACTAGGCCGTTCTAGTTATTCGTTTCGAGCATCAGAACTGCGAAAATTTGGAGTTTCTCAAGCGTTTCTTATCTCAAAACTGCCATATCTCGCGAACGGATTGACCAATACGCAAAATTTCTGTTGCATCTGAAAGTAGAAACTCGCCCCATTACAACGGTATGAGTAGTTTTCCCCTAGGCCGTTCTAGTTATTCGTTTCGAGCATCAGAACTGCGAAAATTTGGAGTTTCTCAAGTGTTTCTTACCTCAAAACTGCCATATCTCGCGAACGGATTGACCAATCCGCAAAGTTTCTGTTGCATCTGAAAGTAGAAACTCGCCCCATTACAACGGTATGAGTAGTTTTCCCCTAGGCCGTTCTAGTTATTCGTTTCGAGGATCAGAACTGCGAAAATTTGGAGTTTCTCGAGCGTTTCTTACCTCAAAACTGCCATATCTCGCGAACGGATTGACCAATCCGCAAAGTTTCTCTTGCATCTGAAAGTAGAAATTCGCCCCATTACAACGGTATGAGTAGTTTTCCCCTAGGCCGTTCTAGTTATTCGTTTCGAGCATCAGAACTGCGAAAATTTGGAGTTTCTCAAGCGTTTCTTATCTCAAAACTGCCATATCTCGCGAACGGATTGACCAATCCGCAAAGTTTCTGTTGCATCTGAAAGTAGAAACTCGCCCCATTACAACGGTATGAGTAGTTTTCCCCTAGGCCGTTCTAGTTATTCGTTTCGAGCATCAGAACTGCGAAAATTTGGAGTTTCTCAAGCGTTTCTTACCTCAAAACAGCCATATCTCGCGAACGGATTGACCAATCCGCAAAGTTTCTGTTGCATCTGAAAGTAGAAACTCGCCCGATTACAATGGTATGAGTAGTTTTCCACTAGGCCGTTCTAGTTATTCGTTTCGAGCATCAGAACTGCGAAAATTTGGAGTTTCTCAAGCGTTTCTTATCTCAAAACTGCCATATCTCGCGAACGGATTGACCAATACGCAAAATTTCTGTTGCATCTGAAAGTAGAAGCTCTCCCGATTACAACGGTATGAGTAGTTTTACCCTAGGCCGTTCTGGTTATTCGTTTCGAGCATCAGAACTGCGAAAATTTTGAGTTTCTCAAGCGTTTCTTACCTCAAAACTGCCATATCTCGCGAACGGATTGACCAATCCGCAAAGTTTCTGTTGCATCTGAAAGTAGAAACTCGCCCCATTACAACGATATGAGTAGTTTTCCCCTAGGCCGTTCTAGTTATTCGTTTCGAGCATCAGAACTGCGAAAATTTGGAGTTTCTCAAGCGTTTCTTACCTAAAAACTGCCATATCTCGCGAACGGATTGACCAATCCGCAAAGTTTCTGTTGCATCTGAAAGTAGAAACTCGCCCCATTACAACGGTATGAGTAGTTTTCCCCTAGGCCGTTCTCGTTATTCGTTTCGAGCATCAGAACTGCGAAAATTTGGAGTTTCTCAAGCGTTTCTTACCTCAAAACTGCCATATCTCGCGAACGGATTGACCAATCCGCAAAGTTTCTATTGCATCTGAAAGTAGAAACTCGCCCCATTACAACGGTATGAGTAGTTTTCCCCTAGGCCGTTCTAGTTATTCGTTTCGAGCATCAGAACTGCGAAAATTTGGAGTTTCTCAAGTGTTTCTTACCTCAAAACTGCCATATCTCGCGAACGGATTGACCAATCCGCAAAGTTTCTGTTGCATCTGAAAGTAGAAACTCGCCCCATTACAACGGTAGGAGTAGTTTTCCCCTAGGCCGTTCTAGTTATTCGTTTCGAGGATCAGAACTGCGAAAATTTGGAGTTTCTCGAGCGTTTCTTACCTCAAAACTGCCATATCTCGCGAACGGATTGACCAATCCGCAAAGTTTCTCTTGCATCTGAAAGTAGAAACTCGCCCCATTACAACGGTATGAGTAGTTTTCCCCTAGGCCGTGATAGTTATTCGTTTCGAGCATCAGAACTGCGAAAATTTGGAGTTTCTCAAGCGTTTCTTACCTCAAAACTGCCATATCTCGCGAACGGATTGACCAATACGCAAAATTTCTGTTGCATCTGAAAGTAGAAGCTCTCCCGATTACAACGGTATGAGTAGTTTTCCCCTAGGCCGTTCTAGTTATTCGTTTCGAGTATCAGAACTGCGAAAATTTGGAGTTTCTCAAGCGTTTCTTATCTCAAAACTGCCATATCTCGCGAACGGATTGACCAATACGCAAAATTTCTGTTGCATCTGAAAGTAGAAGCTCTCCCGATTACAACGGTATGAGTAGTTTTACCCTAGGCCGTTCTGGTTATTCGTTTCGAGCATCAGAACTGCGAAAATTTTGAGTTTCTCAAGCGTTTCTTACCTCAAAACTGCCATATCTCGCGAACGGATTGACCAATCCGCAAAGTTTCTGTTGCATCTGAAAGTAGAAACTCGCCCCATTACAACGATATGAGTAGTTTTCCCCTAGGCCGTTCTAGTTATTCGTTTCGAGCATCAGAACTGCGAAAATTTGGAGTTTCTCAAGCGTTTCTTACCTAAAAACTGCCATATCTCGCGAACGGATTGACCAATCCGCAAAGTTTCTGTTGCATCTGAAAGTAGAAACTCGCCCCATTACAACGGTATGAGTAGTTTTCCCCTAGGCCGTTCTCGTTATTCGTTTCGAGCATCAGAACTGCGAAAATTTGGAGTTTCTCAAGCGTTTCTTACCTCAAAACTGCCATATCTCGCGAACGGATTGACCAATCCGCAAAGTTTCTGTTGCATCTGAAAGTAGAAACTCGCCCCATTACAACGGTATGAGTAGTTTTCCCCTAGGCCGTGATAGTTATTCGTTTCGAGCATCAGAACTGCGAAAATTTGGAGTTTCTCAAGCGTTTCTTACCTCAAAACTGCCATATCTCGCGAACGGATTGACCAATCCGCAAAGTTTCTGTTGCATCTGAAAGTAGAAACTCGCCCCATTACAACGGTATGAGTAGTTTTCCCCTAGGCCGTTCTAGTTATTCGTTTCGAGCATCAGAACTGCGAAAATTTGGAGTTTCTCAAGTGTTTCTTACCTCAAAACTGCCATATCTCGCGAACGGATTGACCAATCCGCAAAGTTTCTGTTGCATCTGAAAGTAGAAACTCGCCCCATTACAACGGTAGGAGTAGTTTTCCCCTAGGCCGTTCTAGTTATTCGTTTCGAGGATCAGAACTGCGAAAATTTGGAGTTTCTCGAGCGTTTCTTACCTCAAAACTGCCATATCTCGCGAACGGATTGACCAATCCGCAAAGTTTCTCTTGCATCTGAAAGTAGAAACTCGCCCCATTACAACGGTATGAGTAGTTTTCCCCTAGGCCGTGATAGTTATTCGTTTCGAGCATCAGAACTGCGAAAATTTGGAGTTTCTCAAGCGTTTCTTACCTCAAAACTGCCATATCTCGCGAACGGATTGACCAATACGCAAAATTTCTGTTGCATCTGAAAGTAGAAGCTCTCCCGATTACAACGGTATGAGTAGTTTTCCCCTAGGCCGTTCTAGTTATTCGTTTCGAGCATCAGAACTGCGAAAATTTTGAGTTTCTCAAGCGTTTCTTACCTCAAAACTGCCATATCTCGCGAACCGATTGACCAATCCGCAAAGTTTCTGTTGCATCTGAAAGTAGAAGCTCGCCCCATTACAACGGTATGAGTAGTTTTCCCCTAGGCCGTTCTAGTTATTCGTTTCGAGCATCAGAACTGCGAAAATTTGGAGTTTCTCAAGCGTTTCTTACCTCAAAACAGCCATATCTCGCGAACGGATTGACCAATCCGCAAAGTTTCTGTTGCATCTGAAAGTAGAAACTCGCCCGATTACAATGGTATGAGTAGTTTTCCACTAGGCCGTTCTAGTTATTCGTTTCGAGCATCAGAACTGCGAAAATTTGGAGTTTCTCAAGCGTTTCTTATCTCAAAACTGCCATATCTCGCGAACGGATTGACCAATACGCAAAATTTCTGTTGCATCTGAAAGTAGAAACTCTCCCGATTACAACGGTATGAGTAGTTTTACCCTAGGCCGTTCTGGTTATTCGTTTCGAGCATCAGAACTGCGAAAATTTTGAGTTTCTCAAGCGTTTCTTACCTCAAAACTGCCATATCTCGCGAACGGATTGACCAATCCGCAAAGTTTCTGTTGCATCTGAAAGTAGAAACTCGCCCCATTACAACGATATGAGTAGTTTTCCCCTAGGCCGTTCTAGTTATTCGTTTCGAGCATCAGAACTGCGAAAATTTGGAGTTTCTCAAGCGTTTCTTACCTCAAAACTGCCATATCTCGCGAACGGATTGACCAATCCGCAAAGTTTCTGTTGCATCTGAAAGTAGAAACTCGCCCCATTACAACGGTATGAGTAGTTTTACCCTAGGCCGTTCTAGTTATTCGTTTCGAGCATCAGAACTGCGAAAATTTGGAGTTTCTCAAGCGTTTCCTACCTCAAAACAGCCATATCTCGCGAACGGATTGACCAATCCGCAAAGTTTCTGTTGCATCTGAAAGTAGAAACTCGCCCGATTACAATGGTATGAGTAGTTTTCCCCTAGGCCGTTCTAGTTATTCGTTTCGAGCATCAGAACTGCGAACATTTGGAGTTTCTCAAGCGTTTCTGACCTCAAAACTGCCATATCTCGCGAATGGATTGACCAATCCGCAAAGTTTCTGTTGCATCTGAAAGTAGAAACTCGCCCCATTACAACGGTATGAGTAGTTTTCCCCTAGGCCGTTCTAGTTATTCGTTTCGAGGATCAGAACTGCGAAAATTTTGAGTTTCTCAAGCGTTTCTTACATCAAAACTGCCATATCTCGCGAACGGATCGACCAATCCGCAAAGTTTCTGTTGCATCTGAAAGTAGAAACTCGCCCCATTACAACGGTATGAGTAGTTTTCCCCTAGGCCGTTCTAGTTATTCGTTTCGAGGATCAGAACTGCGAAAATTTGGAGTTTCTCGAGCGTTTCTTACCTCAAAACTGCCATATCTCGCGAACGGATTGACCAATCCGCAAAGTTTCTGTTGCATCTGAAAGTAGAAACTCGCCCCATTACAACGGTATGAGTAGTTTTCCCCTAGGCCGTTCTAGTTATTCGTTTCGAGCATCAGAACTGCGAAAATTTGGAGTTTCTCAAGCGTTTCTTACCTCAAAACTGCCATATCTCGCGAACGGATTGACCAATACGCAAAATTTCTGTTGCATCTGAAAGTAGAAGCTCTCCCGATTACAACGGTATGAGTAGTTTTCCCCTAGGCCGTTCTAGTTATTCGTTTCGAGCATCAGAACTGCGAAAATTTGGAGTTTCTCAAGCGTTTCTTATCTCAAAACTGCCATATCTCGCGAACGGATTGACCAATCCGCAAAGTTTCTGTTGCATCTGAAAGTAGAAACTCGCCCCATTACAACGGTATGAGTAGTTTTCCCCTAGGCCGTTCTCGTTATTCGTTTCGAGCATCAGAACTGCGAAAATTTGGAGTTTCTCAAGCGTTTCTTACCTCAAAACTGCCATATCTCGCGAACGGATTGACCAATCCGCAAAGTTTCTGTTGCATCTGAAAGTAGAAACTCGCCCCATTACAACGGTAGGAGTAGTTTTCCCCTAGGCCGTTCTAGTTATTCGTTTCGAGGATCAGAACTGCGAAAATTTGGAGTTTCTCGAGCGTTTCTTACCTCAAAACTGCCATATCTCGCGAACGGATTGACCAATCCGCAAAGTTTCTCTTGCATCTGAAAGTAGAAACTCGCCCCATTACAACGGTATGAGTAGTTTTCCCCTAGGCCGTGATAGTTATTCGTTTCGAGCATCAGAACTGCGAAAATTTGGAGTTTCTCAAGCGTTTCTTACCTCAAAACTGCCATATCTCGCGAACGGATTGACCAATACGCAAAATTTCTGTTGCATCTGAAAGTAGAAGCTCTCCCGATTACAACGGTATGAGTAGTTTTCCCCTAGGCCGTTCTAGTTATTCGTTTCGAGCATCAGAACTGCGAAAATTTGGAGTTTCTCAAGCGTTTCTTATCTCAAAACTGCCATATCTCGCGAACGGATTGACCAATACGCAAAATTTCTGTTGCATCTGAAAGTAGAAGCTCTCCCGATTACAACGGTATGAGTAGTTTTCCCCTAGGCCGTTCTAGTTATTCGTTTCGAGCATCAGAACTGCGAAAATTTTGAGTTTCTCAAGCGTTTCTTACCTCAAAACTGCCATATCTCGCGAACGGATTGACCAATCCGCAAAGTTTCTGTTGCATCTGAAAGTAGAAACTCGCCCCATTACAACGGTATGAGTAGTTTTCCCCTAGGCCGTTCTAGTTATTCGTTTCGAGCATCAGAACTGCGAAAATTTTGAGTTTCTCAAGCGCTTCTTACCTCAAAACTGCCATATCTCGCGAACGGATTGACCAATCCGCAAAGTTTCTGTTGCATCTGAAAGTAGAAACTCGCCCCATTACAACGGTATGAGTAGTTTTCCCCTAGGCCGTTCTAGTTATTCGTTTCGAGCATCAGAACTGCGAAAATTTTGTGTTTCTCAAGCGTTTCTTACCTCAAAACTGCCATATCTCGCGAACCGATTGACCAATCCGCAAAGTTTCTGTTGCATCTGAAAGTAGAAACTCGCCCCATTACAACGGTATGAGTAGTTTTCCCCTAGGCCGTTCTAGTTATTCGTTTCGAGCATCAGAACTGCGAAAATTTGGAGTTTCTCAAGCGTTTCTTACCTCAAAACAGCCATATCTCGCGAACGGATTGACCAATCCGCAAAGTTTCTGTTGCATCTGAAAGTAGAAACTCGCCCGATTACAATGGTATGAGTAGTTTTCCACTAGGCCGTTCTAGTTATTCGTTTCGAGCATCAGAACTGCGAAAATTTGGAGTTTCTCAAGCGTTTCTTATCTCAAAACTGCCATATCTCGCGAACGGATTGACCAATACGCAAAATTTCTGTTGCATCTGAAAGTAGAAACTCTCCCGATTACAACGGTATGAGTAGTTTTACCCTAGGCCGTTCTGGTTATTCGTTTCGAGCATCAGAACTGCGAAAATTTTGAGTTTCTCAAGCGTTTCTTACCTCAAAACTGCCATATCTCGCGAACGGATTGACCAATCCGCAAAGTTTCTGTTGCATCTGAAAGTAGAAACTCGCCCCATTACAACGATATGAGTAGTTTTCCCCTAGGCCGTTCTAGTTATTCGTTTCGAGCATCAGAACTGCGAAAATTTGGAGTTTCTCAAGCGTTTCTTACCTCAAAACTGCCATATCTCGCGAACGGATTGACCAATCCGCAAAGTTTCTGTTGCATCTGAAAGTAGAAACTCGCCCCATTACAACGGTATGAGTAGTTTTACCCTAGGCCGTTCTAGTTATTCGTTTCGAGCATCAGAACTGCGAAAATTTGGAGTTTCTCAAGCGTTTCCTACCTCAAAACAGCCATATCTCGCGAACGGATTGACCAATCCGCAAAGTTTCTGTTGCATCTGAAAGTAGAAACTCGCCCGATTACAATGGTATGAGTAGTTTTCCCCTAGGCCGTTCTAGTTATTCGTTTCGAGCATCAGAACTGCGAACATTTGGAGTTTCTCAAGCGTTTCTGACCTCAAAACTGCCATATCTCGCGAATGGATTGACCAATCCGCAAAGTTTCTGTTGCATCTGAAAGTAGAAACTCGCCCCATTACAACGGTATGAGTAGTTTTCCCCTAGGCCGTTCTAGTTATTCGTTTCGAGGATCAGAACTGCGAAAATTTTGAGTTTCTCAAGCGTTTCTTACATCAAAACTGCCATATCTCGCGAACGGATCGACCAATCCGCAAAGTTTCTGTTGCATCTGAAAGTAGAAACTCGCCCCATTACAACGGTATGAGTAGTTTTCCCCTAGGCCGTTCTAGTTATTCGTTTCGAGGATCAGAACTGCGAAAATTTGGAGTTTCTCGAGCGTTTCTTACCTCAAAACTGCCATATCTCGCGAACGGATTGACCAATCCGCAAAGTTTCTGTTGCATCTGAAAGTAGAAACTCGCCCCATTACAACGGTATGAGTAGTTTTCCCCTAGGCCGTTCTAGTTATTCGTTTCGAGCATCAGAACTGCGAAAATTTGGAGTTTCTCAAGCGTTTCTTACCTCAAAACTGCCATATCTCGCGAACGGATTGACCAATACGCAAAATTTCTGTTGCATCTGAAAGTAGAAGCTCTCCCGATTACAACGGTATGAGTAGTTTTCCCCTAGGCCGTTCTAGTTATTCGTTTCGAGCATCAGAACTGCGAAAATTTGGAGTTTCTCAAGCGTTTCTTATCTCAAAACTGCCATATCTCGCGAACGGATTGACCAATACGCAAAATTTCTGTTGCATCTGAAAGTAGAAGCTCTCCCGATTACAACGGTATGAGTAGTTTTACCCTAGGCCGTTCTGGTTATTCGTTTCGAGCATCAGAACTGCGAAAATTTTGAGTTTCTCAAGCGTTTCTTACCTCAAAACTGCCATATCTCGCGAACGGATTGACCAATCCGCAAAGTTTCTGTTGCATCTGAAAGTAGAAACTCGCCCCATTACAACGATATGAGTAGTTTTCCCCTAGGCCGTTCTAGTTATTCGTTTCGAGCATCAGAACTGCGAAAATTTGGAGTTTCTCAAGCGTTTCTTACCTAAAAACTGCCATATCTCGCGAACGGATTGACCAATCCGCAAAGTTTCTGTTGCATCTGAAAGTAGAAACTCGCCCCATTACAACGGTATGAGTAGTTTTCCCCTAGGCCGTTCTCGTTATTCGTTTCGAGCATCAGAACTGCGAAAATTTGGAGTTTCTCAAGCGTTTCTTACCTCAAAACTGCCATATCTCGCGAACGGATTGACCAATCCGCAAAGTTTCTGTTGCATCTGAAAGTAGAAACTCGCCCCATTACAACGGTAGGAGTAGTTTTCCCCTAGGCCGTTCTAGTTATTCGTTTCGAGGATCAGAACTGCGAAAATTTGGAGTTTCTCGAGCGTTTCTTACCTCAAAACTGCCATATCTCGCGAACGGATTGACCAATCCGCAAAGTTTCTCTTGCATCTGAAAGTAGAAACTCGCCCCATTACAACGGTATGAGTAGTTTTCCCCTAGGCCGTGATAGTTATTCGTTTCGAGCATCAGAACTGCGAAAATTTGGAGTTTCTCAAGCGTTTCTTACCTCAAAACTGCCATATCTCGCGAACGGATTGACCAATACGCAAAATTTCTGTTGCATCTGAAAGTAGAAGCTCTCCCGATTACAACGGTATGAGTAGTTTTCCCCTAGGCCGTTCTAGTTATTCGTTTCGAGCATCAGAACTGCGAAAATTTGGAGTTTCTCAAGCGTTTCTTATCTCAAAACTGCCATATCTCGCGAACGGATTGACCAATACGCAAAATTTCTGTTGCATCTGAAAGTAGAAGCTCTCCCGATTACAACGGTATGAGTAGTTTTCCCCTAGGCCGTTCTAGTTATTCGTTTCGAGCATCAGAACTGCGAAAATTTTGAGTTTCTCAAGCGTTTCTTACCTCAAAACTGCCATATCTCGCGAACGGATTGACCAATCCGCAAAGTTTCTGTTGCATCTGAAAGTAGAAACTCGCCCCATTACAACGGTATGAGTAGTTTTCCCCTAGGCCGTTCTAGTTATTCGTTTCGAGCATCAGAACTGCGAAAATTTTGAGTTTCTCAAGCGCTTCTTACCTCAAAACTGCCATATCTCGCGAACGGATTGACCAATCCGCAAAGTTTCTGTTGCATCTGAAAGTAGAAACTCGCCCCATTACAACGGTATGAGTAGTTTTCCCCTAGGCCGTTCTAGTTATTCGTTTCGAGCATCAGAACTGCGAAAATTTTGTGTTTCTCAAGCGTTTCTTACCTCAAAACTGCCATATCTCGCGAACCGATTGACCAATCCGCAAAGTTTCTGTTGCATCTGAAAGTAGAAACTCGCCCCATTACAACGGTATGAGTAGTTTTCCCCTAGGCCGTTCTAGTTATTCGTTTCGAGCATCAGAACTGCGAAAATTTGGAGTTTCTCAAGCGTTTCTTACCTCAAAACAGCCATATCTCGCGAACGGATTGACCAATCCGCAAAGTTTCTGTTGCATCTGAAAGTAGAAACTCGCCCGATTACAATGGTATGAGTAGTTTTCCACTAGGCCGTTCTAGTTATTCGTTTCGAGCATCAGAACTGCGAAAATTTGGAGTTTCTCAAGCGTTTCTTATCTCAAAACTGCCATATCTCGCGAACGGATTGACCAATACGCAAAATTTCTGTTGCATCTGAAAGTAGAAGCTCTCCCGATTACAACGCTATGAGTAGTTTTACCCTAGGCCGTTCTGGTTATTCGTTTCGAGCATCAGAACTGCGAAAATTTGGAGTTTCTCAAGCGTTTCTTACCTCAAAACTGCCATATCTCGCGAACGGATTGACCAATCCGCAAAGTTTCTGTTGCATCTGAAAGTAGAAACTCGCCCCATTACAACGGTATGAGTAGTTTTACCCTAGGCCGTTCTAGTTATTCGTTTCGAGCATCAGAACTGCGAAAATTTGGAGTTTCTCAAGCGTTTCCTACCTCAAAACAGCCATATCTCGCGAACGGATTGACCAATCCGCAAAGTTTCTGTTGCATCTGAAAGTAGAAACTCGCCCGATTACAATGGTATGAGTAGTTTTCCCCTAGGCCGTTCTAGTTATTCGTTTCGAGCATCAGAACTGCGAACATTTGGAGTTTCTCAAGCGTTTCTGACCTCAAAACTGCCATATCTCGCGAATGGATTGACCAATCCGCAAAGTTTCTGTTGCATCTGAAAGTAGAAACTCGCCCCATTACAACGGTATGAGTAGTTTTCCCCTAGGCCGTTCTAGTTATTCGTTTCGAGGATCAGAACTGCGAAAATTTTGAGTTTCTCAAGCGTTTCTTACATCAAAACTGCCATATCTCGCGAACGGATCGACCAATCCGCAAAGTTTCTGTTGCATCTGAAAGTAGAAACTCGCCCCATTACAACGGTATGAGTAGTTTTCCCCTAGGCCGTTCTAGTTATTCGTTTCGAGGATCAGAACTGCGAAAATTTGGAGTTTCTCGAGCGTTTCTTACCTCAAAACTGCCATATCTCGCGAACGGATTGACCAATCCGCAAAGTTTCTGTTGCATCTGAAAGTAGAAACTCTCCCCATTACAACGGTATGAGTAGTTTTCCCCTAGGCCGTTCTAGTTATTCGTTTCGAGGATCAGAACTGCGAAAATTTGGAGTTTCTCGAGCGTTTCTTACCTCAAAACTGCCATATCTCGCGAACGGATTGACCAATCCGCAAAGTTTCTGTTGCATCTGAAAGTAGAAACTCGCCCCATTACAACGGTATGAGTAGTTTTCCCCTAGGCCGTTCTAGTTATTCGATTCGAGCGTCAGAACTGCGAAAATTTGGAGTTTCTCAAGCGTTTCTTACCTCAAAACTGCCATATCTCGCGAACGGATTGACCAATCCGCAAAGTTTCTGTTGCATCTGAAAGTAGAAACTCGCCCCATTACAACGGTATGAGTAGTTTTGCCCTAGGCCGTTCTAGTTATTCGTTTCGAGCATCAGAACTGCGAAAATTTGGAGTTTCTCAAGCGTTTCTTATCTCAAAACTGCCATATCTCGCGAATGGGTTGACCAATCCGCAAAGTTTCTGTTGCATCTGAAAGTAGAAACTCGCCCCATTACAACGGTATGAGTAGTTTTCCCCTAGGCCGTTCTAGTTATTCGTTTCGAGCATCAGAACTGCGAAAATTTGGAGTTTCTCAAGCGTTTCTTACCTCAAAACTGCCATATTTCGCGAACGGATTGACCAATACGCAAAATTTCTGTTACATCTGAAAGTAGAAGCTCTCCCGATTACAACGGTATGAGTAGTTTTGCCCTAGGCCGTTCTAGTTATTCGTTTCGAGCATCAGAACTGCGAAAATTTGGAGTTTCTCAAGCGTTTCTTATCTCAAAACTGCCATATCTCGCGAACGGATTGACCAATACGCAAAATTTCTGTTGCATCTGAAAGTAGAAGCTCTCCCGATTACAACGGTATGAGTATTTTTCCCCTAGGCCGTTCTAGTTATTCGTTTCGAGCATCAGAACTGCGAAAATTTGGAGTTTCTCGAGCGTTTCTTACCTCAAAACTGCCATATCTCGCGAAAGGATTGCCCAATCCGCAAAGTTTCTGTTGCATCTGAAAGTAGAAACTCGCCCCATTACAACGGCATGAGTAGTTTTCCCCTAGGCCGTTCTAGTTATTCGTTTCGAGCATCAGAACTGCGAAAATTTGGAGTTTCTCAAGCGTTTCTTATCTCAAAACTGCCATATCTCGCGAACGGATTGACCAATACGCAAAATTTCTGTTGCATCTGAAAGTAGAAGCTCTCCCGATTACAACGGTATGAGTATTTTTCCCTAGGCCGTTCTAGTTATTCGTTTCGAGCATCAGAACTGCGAAAATTTGGAGTTTCTCGAGCGTTTCTTACCTCAAAACTGCCATATCTCGCGAAAGGATTGACCAATCCGCAAAGTTTCTGTTGCATCTGAAAGTAGAAGCTCGCCCGATTACAATGGTATGAGTAGGTTTCCCCTAGGCCGTTCTAGTTATTCGTTTCGAGCAACAGAACTGCGAAAATTTGGAGTTTCTCAAGCGTTTCTTACCTCAAAACTGCCATATCTCGCGAACGGATTGACCAATCCGCAAAGTTTCTGTTGCATCTGAAAGTAGAAGCTCGCCGGATTACAATGGTATGAGTAGGTTTCCCCTAGGCCGTTCTAGTTATTCGTTTCGAGCAACAGAACTGCGAAAATTTGGAGTTTCTCAAGCGTTTCTTACCTCAAAACTGCCATATCTCGCGAACGGATTGACCAATACGCAAAATTTCTGTTGCATCTGAAAGTAGAAGCTCTCACGATTACAACGGTATGAGTAGTTTTGCCCTAGGCCGTTCTAGTTATTCGTTTCGAGCATCAGAACTGCGAAAATTTGGAGTTTCTCAAGCGTTTCTTATCTCAAAACTGCCATATCTCGCGAATGGGTTGACCAATCCGCAAGGTTTCTGTTGCATCTGAAAGTAGAAACTCGCCCCATTACAACGGTATGAGTAGTTTTCCCCTAGGCCGTTCTAGTTATTCGTTTCGAGCATCAGAACTGCGAAAATTTGGAGTTTCTCAAGCGTTTCTTACCTCAAAACTGCCATATTTCGCGAACGGATTGACCAATACGCAAAATTTCTGTTACATCTGAAAGTAGAAGCTCTCCCGATTACAACGGTATGAGTAGTTTTGCCCTAGGCCGTTCTAGTTATTCGTTTCGAGCATCAGAACTGCGAAAATTTGGAGTTTCTCAAGCGTTTCTTATCTCAAAACTGCCATATCTCGCGAACGGATTGACCAATACGCAAAATTTCTGTTGCATCTGAAAGTAGAAGCTCTCCCGATTACAACGGTATGAGTATTTTTCCCCTAGGCCGTTCTAGTTATTCGTTTCGAGCATCAGAACTGCGAAAATTTGGAGTTTCTCGAGCGTTTCTTACCTCAAAACTGCCATATCTCGCGAAAGGATTGACCAATCCGCAAAGTTTCTGTTGCATCTGAAAGTAGAAACTCGCCCCATTACAACGGCATGAGTAGTTTTCCCCTAGGCCGTTCTAGTTATTCGTTTCGAGCATCAGAACTGCGAAAATTTGGAGTTTCTCAAGCGTTTCTTATCTCAAAACTGCCATATCTCGCGAACGGATTGACCAATACGCAAAATTTCTGTTGCATCTGAAAGTAGAAGCTCTCCCGATTACAACGGTATGAGTATTTTTCCCTAGGCCGTTCTAGTTATTCGTTTCGAGCATCAGAACTGCGAAAATTTGGAGTTTCTCGAGCGTTTATTACCTCAAAACTGCCATATCTCGCGAAAGGATTGACCAATCCGCAAAGTTTCTGTTGCATCTGAAAGTAGAAGCTCGCCCGATTACAATGGTATGAGTAGGTTTCCCCTAGGCCGTTGTAGTTATTCGTTTCGAGCAACAGAACTGCGAAAATTTGGAGTTTCTCAAGCGTTTCTTACCTCAAAACTGCCATATCTCGCGAACGGATTGACCAATCCACAAAGTTTCTGTTGCATGTGAAAGTAGAAGCTCGCCGGATTACAATGGTATGAGTAGGTTTCCCCTAGGCCGTTCTAGTTATTCGTATCGAGCAACAGAACTGCGAAAATTTGGAGTTTCTCAAGCGTTTCTTACCTCAAAACTGCCATATCTCGCGAACGGATTGACCAATACGCAAAATTTCTGTTGCATCTGAAAGTAGAAGCTCTCACGATTACAACGGTATGAGTAGTTTTCCCCTAGGCCGTTCTAGTTATTCGTTTCGAGCATCAGAACTGCGAAAATTTGGAGTTTCTCAAGCGTTTCTTACCTCAAAACAGCCATATCTCGCGAACGGATTGACCGATCCGCAAAGTTTCTGTTGCATCTGAAAGTAGAAACTCGCCCGATTACAATGGTATGAGTAGTTTTCCCCTAGGCCGTTCTAGTTATTCGTTTCGAGCATCAGAACTGCGAACATTTGGAGTTTCTCAAGCGTTTCTTACCTCAAAACTGCCACATCTCGCGAATGGATTGACCAATCCGCAAAGTTTCTGTTGCATCTGAAAGTAGAAACTCGCCCCATTACAACGGTATGAGTAGTTTTCCCCTAGGCCGTTCTAGTTATTCGTTTCGAGGATCAGAACTGCGAAAATTTGGAGTTTCTCGAGCGTTTCTTACCTCAAAACTGCCATATCTCGCGAACGGATTGACCAATCCGCAAAGTTTCTGTTGCATCTGAAAGTAGAAACTCGCCCGATTACAATGGTCTGAGTAGTTTTCCCCTAGGCTGTTCTAGTTATTCGTTTCGAGCATCAGAACTGCGAAAATTTGGAGTTTCTCAAGCGTTTCTTACCTCAAAACTGCCATATCTCGCGAACGGATTGACCAATCCGCAAAGTTTCTGTTGCATCTAAAAGTAGAAACTCGCCCCATTACAACGATATGAGTAGTTTTCCCCTAGGCCGTTCTAGTTATTCGTTTCGAGCATCAGAACTGCGAAAATTTGGAGTATCTCAAGCGTTTCTTACCTCAAAACTGCCATATCTCGCGAACGGATTGACCAATCCGCAAAGTTTCTGTTGCATCTGAAAGTAGAAACTCGCCCCATTACAACCGTATGAGTAGTTTTCCCCTAGGCCGTTCTAGTTATTCGTTTCGAGCAACAGAACTGCGAAAATTTGGAGTTTCTCATGCGTTTCTTACCTCAAAACTGCCATATCTCGCGAATGGATTGACCAATCCGCAAAGTTTCTGTTGCATCTGAAAGTAGAAGCTCGCCCCATTACAACGGTATGAGTAGTTTTCCCCTAGGCCGTTCTAGTTATTCGTTTCGAGCATCAGAACTGCGAAAATTTGGAGTTTCTCAAGCGTTTCTTACCTCAAAACTGCCATATTTCGCGAACGGATTGACCAATACGCAAAATTTCTCTTGCATCTGAAAGTAGAAGCTCTCCCGATTACAACGGTATGAGTAGTTTTGCCCTAGGCCGTTCTAGTTATTCGTTTCGAGCATCAGAACTGCGAAAATTTGGAGTTTCTCAAGCGTTTCTTATCTCAAAACTGCCATATCTCGCGAACGGATTGACCGATCCGCAAAGTTTCTGTTGCATCTGAAAGTAGAAACTCGCCCGATTACAATGGTATGAGTAGTTTTCCCCTAGGCCGTTCTAGTTATTCGTTTCGAGCATCAGAACTGCGAACATTTGGAGTTTCTCAAGCGTTTCTTACCTCAAAACTGCCACATCTCGCGAATGGATTGACCAATCCGCAAAGTTTCTGTTGCATCTGAAAGTAGAAACTCGCCCCATTACAACGGTATGAGTAGTTTTCCCCTAGGCCGTTCTAGTTATTCGTTTCGAGGATCAGAACTGCGAAAATTTGGAGTTTCTCGAGCGTTTCTTACCTCAAAACTGCCATATCTCGCGAACGGATTGACCAATCCGCAAAGTTTCTGTTGCATCTGAAAGTAGAAACTCGCCCGATTACAATGGTATGAGTAGTTTTCCCCTAGGCTGTTCTAGTTATTCGTTTCGAGCATCAGAACTGCGAAAATTTGGAGTTTCTCAAGCGTTTCTTACCTCAAAACTGCCATATCTCGCGAACGGATTGACCAATCCGCAAAGTTTCTGTTGCATCTAAAAGTAGAAACTCGCCCCATTACAACGATATGAGTAGTTTTCCCCTAGGCCGTTCTAGTTATTCGTTTCGAGCATCAGAACTGCGAAAATTTGGAGTATCTCAAGCGTTTCTTACCTCAAAACTGCCATATCTCGCGAACGGATTGACCAATCGGCAAAGTTTCTGTTGCATCTGAAAGTAGAAACTCGCCCCATTACAACGGTATGAGTAGTTTTCCCCTAGGCCGTTCTAGTTATTCGTTTCGAGCAACAGAACTGCGAAAATTTGGAGTTTCTCATGCGTTTCTTACCTCAAAACTGCCATATCTCGCGAATGGATTGACCAATCCGCAAAGTTTCTGTTGCATCTGAAAGTAGAAACTCGCCCCATTACAACGGTATGAGTAGTTTTCCCCTAGGCCGTTCTAGTTATTCGTTTCGAGCATCAGAACTGCGAAAATTTGGAGTTTCTCAAGCGTTTCTTACCTCAAAACTGCCATATTTCGCGAACGGATTGACCAATACGCAAAATTTCTGTTGCATCTGAAAGTAGAAGCTCTCCCGATTACAACGGTATGAGTAGTTTTGCCCTAGGCCGTTCTAGTTATTCGTTTCGAGCATCAGAACTGCGAAAATTTGGAGTTTCTCAAGCGTTTCTTATCTCAAAACTGCCATATCTCGCGAACGGATTGACCAATACGCAAAATTTCTGTTGCATCTGAAAGTAGAAGCTCTCCCGATTACAACGGTATGAGTATTTTTCCCCTAGGCCGTTCTAGTTATTCGTTTCGAGCATCAGAACTGCGAAAATTTGGAGTTTCTCGAGCGTTTCTTACCTCAAAACTGCCATATCTCGCGAAAGGATTGACCAATCCGCAAAGTTTCTGTTGCATCTGAAAGTAGAAACTCGCCCCATTACAACGGCATGAGTAGTTTTCCCCTAGGCCGTTCTAGTTATTCGTTTGGAGCATCAGAACTGCGAAAATTTGGAGTTTCTCAAGCGTTTCTTATCTCAAAACTGCCATATCTCGCGAACGGATTGACCAATACGCAAAATTTCTGTTGCATCTGAAAGTAGAAGCTCTCCCGATTACAACGGTATGAGTAGTTTTGCCCTAGGCCGTTCTAGTTATTCGTTTCGAGCATCAGAACTGCGAAAATTTGGAGTTTCTCAAGCGTTTCTTATCTCAAAACTGCCATATCTCGCGAATGGATTGACCAATCCGCAAAGTTTCTGTTGCATCTGAAAGTAGAAACTCGCCCCATTACAACGGTATGAGTAGTTTTCCCCTAGGCCGTTCCAGTTATTCGTTTCGAGCATCAGAACTGCGAAAATTTGGAGTTTCTCAAGCGTTTCTTACCTCAAAACTGCCATATTTCGCGAACGGATTGACCAATACGCAAAATTTCTGTTGCATCTGAAAGTAGAAGCTCTCCCGATTACAACGGTATGAGTAGTTTTGCCCTAGGCCGTTCTAGTTATTCGTTTCGAGCATCAGAACTGCGAAAATTTGGAGTTTCTCAAGCGTTTCTTATCTCAAAACTGCCATATCTCGCGAACGGATTGACCAATACGCAAAATTTCTGTTGCATCTGAAAGTAGAAGCTCTCCCGATTACAACGGTATGAGTATTTTTCCCCTAGGCCGTTCTAGTTATTCGTTTCGAGCATCAGAACTGCGAAAATTTGGAGTTCCTCGAGCGTTTCTTACCTCAAAACTGCCATATCTCGCGAAAGGATTGACCAATCCGCAAAGTTTCTGTTGCATCTGAAAGTAGAAACTCGCCCCATTACAACGGCATGAGTAGTTTTCCCCTAGGCCGTTCTAGTTATTCGTTTCGAGCATCAGAACTGCGAAAATTTGGAGTATCTCAAGCGTTTCTTACCTCAAAACTGCCATATCTCGCGAACGGATTGACCAATCCGCAAAGTTTCTGTTGCATCTGAAAGTAGAAACTCGCCCCATTACAACGGTATGAGTAGTTTTCCCCTAGGCCGTTCTAGTTATTCGTTTCGAGCAACAGAACTGCGAAAATTTGGAGTTTCTCATGCGTTTCTTACCTCAAAACTGCCATATCTCGCGAATGGATTGACCAATCCGCAAAGTTTCTGTTGCATCTGAAAGTAGAAACTCGCCCCATTACAACGGTATGAGTAGTTTTCCCCTAGGCCGTTCTAGTTATTCGTTTCGAGCATCAGAACTGCGAAAATTTGGAGTTTCTCAAGCGTTTCTTACCTCAAAACTGCCATATTTCGCGAACGGATTGACCAATACGCAAAATTTCTGTTGCATCTGAAAGTAGAAGCTCTCCCGATTACAACGGTATGAGTAGTTTTGCCCTAGGCCGTTCTAGTTATTCGTTTCGAGCATCAGAACTGCGAAAATTTGGAGTTTCTCAAGCGTTTCTTATCTCAAAACTGCCATATCTCGCGAATGGATTGACCAATCCGCAAAGTTTCTGTTGCATCTGAAAGTAGAAGCTCTCCCGATTACAACGGTATGAGTAGTTTTGCCCTAGGCCGTTCTAGTTATTCGTTTCGAGCATCAGAACTGCGAAAATTTGGAGTTTCTCAAGCGTTTCTTATCTCAAAACTGCCATATCTCGCGAACGGATTGACCAATATGCAAAATTTCTGTTGCATCTGAAAGTAGAAGCTCTCCCGATTACAACGGTATGAGTATTTTTCCCCTAGGCCGTTCTAGTTATTCGTTTCGAGCATAAGAACTGCGAAAATTTGGAGTTCCTCGAGCGTTTCTTACCTCAAAACTGCCATATCTCGCGAAAGGATTGACCAATCCGCAAAGTTTCTGTTGCATCTGAAAGTAGAAACTCGCCCCATTACAACGGCATGAGTAGTTTTCCCCTAGGCCGTTCTAGTTATTCGTTTCGAGCACCAGAACTGCGAAAATTTGGAGTTTCTCAAGCGTTTCTTATCTCAAAACTGCCATATCTCGCGAACGGATTGACCAATACGCAAAATTTCTGTTGCATCTGAAAGTAGAAACTCGCCCCATTACAACGGCATGAGTAGTTTTCCCCTAGGCCGTTCTAGTTATTCGTTTCGAGCATCAGAACTGCGAAAATTTGGAGTATCTCAAGCGTTTCTTACCTCAAAACTGCCATATCTCGCGAACGGATTGACCAATCCGCAAAGTTTCTGTTGCATCTGAAAGTAGAAACTCGCCCCATTACAACGGTATGAGTAGTTTTCCCCTAGGCCGTTCCAGTTATTCGTTTCGAGCATCAGAACTGCGAAAATTTGGAGTTTCTCAAGCGTTTCTTACCTCAAAACTGCCATATTTCGCGAACGGATTGACCAATACGCAAAATTTCTGTTGCATCTGAAAGTAGAAGCTCTCCCGATTACAACGGTATGAGTAGTTTTGCCCTAGGCCGTTCTAGTTATTCGTTTCGAGCATCAGAACTGCGAAAATTTGGAGTTTCTCAAGCGTTTCTTATCTCAAAACTGCCATATCTCGCGAACGGATTGACCAATACGCAAAATTTCTGTTGCATCTGAAAGTAGAAGCTCTCCCGATTACAACGGTATGAGTATTTTTCCCCTAGGCCGTTCTAGTTATTCGTTTCGAGCATCAGAACTGCGAAAATTTGGAGTTCCTCGAGCGTTTCTTATCTCAAAACTGCCATATCTCGCGAACGGATTGACCAATACGCAAAATTTCTGTTGCATCTGAAAGTAGAAACTCGCCCCATTACAACGGCATGAGTAGTTTTCCCCTAGGCCGTTCTAGTTATTCGTTTCGAGCATCAGAACTGCGAAAATTTGGAGTATCTCAAGCGTTTCTTACCTCAAAACTGCCATATCTCGCGAACGGATTGACCAATCCGCAAAGTTTCTGTTGCATCTGAAAGTAGAAACTCGCCCCATTACAACGGTATGAGTAGTTTTCCCCTAGGCCGTTCTAGTTATTCGTTTCGAGCAACAGAACTGCGAAAATTTGGAGTTTCTCATGCGTTTCTTACCTCAAAACTGCCATATCTCGCGAATGGATTGACCAATCCGCAAAGTTTCTGTTGCATCTGAAAGTAGAAACTCGCCCCATTACAACGGTATGAGTAGTTTTCCCCTAGGCCGTTCTAGTTATTCGTTTCGAGCATCAGAACTGCGAAAATTTGGAGTTTCTCAAGCGTTTCTTACCTCAAAACTGCCATATTTCGCGAACGGATTGACCAATACGCAAAATTTCTGTTGCATCTGAAAGTAGAAGCTCTCCCGATTACAACGGTATGAGTAGTTTTGCCCTAGGCCGTTCTAGTTATTCGTTTCGAGCATCAGAACTGCGAAAATTTGGAGTTTCTCAAGCGTTTCTTATCTCAAAACTGCCATATCTCGCGAATGGATTGACCAATCCGCAAAGTTTCTGTTGCATCTGAAAGTAGAAGCTCTCCCGATTACAACGGTATGAGTAGTTTTGCCCTAGGCCGTTCTAGTTATTCGTTTCGAGCATCAGAACTGCGAAAATTTGGAGTTTCTCAAGCGTTTCTTATCTCAAAACTGCCATATCTCGCGAACGGATTGACCAATATGCAAAATTTCTGTTGCATCTGAAAGTAGAAGCTCTCCCGATTACAACGGTATGAGTATTTTTCCCCTAGGCCGTTCTAGTTATTCGTTTCGAGCATAAGAACTGCGAAAATTTGGAGTTCCTCGAGCGTTTCTTACCTCAAAACTGCCATATCTCGCGAAAGGATTGACCAATCCGCAAAGTTTCTGTTGCATCTGAAAGTAGAAACTCGCCCCATTACAACGGCATGAGTAGTTTTCCCCTAGGCCGTTCTAGTTATTCGTTTCGAGCACCAGAACTGCGAAAATTTGGAGTTTCTCAAGCGTTTCTTATCTCAAAACTGCCATATCTCGCGAACGGATTGACCAATACGCAAAATTTCTGTTGCATCTGAAAGTAGAAGCTCTCCCGATTACAACGGTATGAGTATTTTTCCCTAGGCCGTTCTAGTTATTCGTTTCGAGCATCAGAACTGCGAAAATTTGGAGTTTCTCGAGCGTTTCTTACCTCAAAACTGCCATATCTCGCGAAAGGATTGACCAATCCGCAAAGTTTCTGTTGCATCTGAAAGTAGAAGCTCGCCCGATTACAATGGTATGAGTAGGTTTCCCCTAGGCCGTTCTAGTTATTCGTTTCGAGCAACAGAACTGCGAAAATTTGGAGTTTCTCAAGCGTTTCTTACCTCAAAACTGCCATATCTCGCGAACGGATTGACCAATCCGCAAAGTTTCTGTTGCATCTGAAAGTAGAAGCTCGCCGGATTACAATGGTATGAGTAGGTTTCCCCTAGGCCGTTCTAGTTATTCGTTTCGAGCAACAGAACTGCGAAAATTTGGAGTTTCTCAAGCGTTTCTTACCTCAAAACTGCCATATCTCGCGAACGGATTGACCAATACGCAAAATTTCTGTTGCATCTGAAAGTAGAAGCTCTCACGATTACAACGGTATGAGTAGTTTTCCCCTAGGCCGTTCTAGTTATTCGTTTCGAGCATCAGAACTGCGAAAATTTGGAGTTTCTCAAGAGTTTCTTACCTCAAAACTGCCATATCTCGCGAACGGATTGACCAATCCGCAAAGTTTCTGTTGCATCTGAAAGTAGAAACTCGCCCCATTACAACGGTATGAGTAGTTTTCCCCTAGGCCGTTCTAGTTATTCGTTTCGAGCATCAGAACTGCGAAAATTTGGAGTTTCTCAAGCGTTTCTTACCTCAAAACAGCCATATCTCGCGAACGGATTGACCAATCCGCAAAGTTTCTGTTGCATCTGAAAGTAGAAACTCGCCCGATTACAATGGTATGAGTAGTTTTCCCCTAGGCCGTTCTAGTTATTCGTTTCGAGCATCAGAACTGCGAACATTTGGAGTTTCTCAAGCGTTTCTTACCTCAAAACTGCCATATCTCGCGAATGGATTGACCAATCCGCAAAGTTTCTGTTGCATCTGAAAGTAGAAACTCGCCCCATTACAATGGTATGAGTAGTTTTCCCCTAGGCCGTTCTAGTTATTCGTTTCGAGCATCAGAACTGCGAACATTTGGAGTTTCTCAAGCGTTTCTTACCTCAAAACTGCCATATTTCGCGAACGGATTGACCAATACGCAAAATTTCTGTTGCATCTGAAAGTAGAAGCTCTCCCGATTACAACGGTATGAGTAGTTTTGCCCTAGGCCGTTCTAGTTATTCGTTTCGAGCATCAGAACTGCGAAAATTTGGAGTTTCTCAAGCGTTTCTTATCTCAAAACTGCCATATCTCGCGAACGGATTGACCAATACGCAAAATTTCTGTTGCATCTGAAAGTAGAAGCTCTCCCGATTACAACGGTATGAGTATTTTTCCCCTAGGCCGTTCTAGTTATTCGTTTCGAGCATCAGAACTGCGAAAATTTGGAGTTCCTCGAGCGTTTCTTACCTCAAAACTGCCATATCTCGCGAAAGGATTGACCAATCCGCAAAGTTTCTGTTGCATCTGAAAGTAGAAACTCGCCCCATTACAACGGTATGAGTAGGTTTCCCCTAGGCCGTTCTAGTTATTCGTTTCGAGCAACAGAACTGCGAAAATTTGGAGTTTCTCAAGCGTTTCTTACCTCAAAACTGCCATATCTCGCGAACGGATTGACCAATACGCAAAATTTCTGTTGCATCTGAAAGTAGAAGCTCTCACGATTACAACGGTATGAGTAGTTTTCCCCTAGGCCGTTCTAGTTATTCGTTTCGAGCATCAGAACTGCGAAAATTTGGAGTTTCTCAAGAGTTTCTTACCTCAAAACTGCCATATCTCGCGAACGGATTGACCAATCCGCAAAGTTTCTGTTGCATCTGAAAGTAGAAACTCGCCCCATTACAACGGTATGAGTAGTTTTCCCCTAGGCCGTTCTAGTTATTCGTTTCGAGCATCAGAACTGCGAAAATTTGGAGTTTCTCAAGCGTTTCTTACCTCAAAACAGCCATATCTCGCGAACGGATTGACCAATCCGCAAAGTTTCTGTTGCATCTGAAAGTAGAAACTCGCCCGATTACAATGGTATGAGTAGTTTTCCCCTAGGCCGTTCTAGTTATTCGTTTCGAGCATCAGAACTGCGAACATTTGGAGTTTCTCAAGCGTTTCTTACCTCAAAACTGCCATATCTCGCGAATGGATTGACCAATCCGCAAAGTTTCTGTTGCATCTGAAAGTAGAAACTCGCCCCATTACAATGGTATGAGTAGTTTTCCCCTAGGCCGTTCTAGTTATTCGTTTCGAGCATCAGAACTGCGAACATTTGGAGTTTCTCAAGCGTTTCTTACCTCAAAACTGCCATATTTCGCGAACGGATTGACCAATACGCAAAATTTCTGTTGCATCTGAAAGTAGAAGCTCTCCCGATTACAACGGTATGAGTAGTTTTGCCCTAGGCCGTTCTAGTTATTCGTTTCGAGCATCAGAACTGCGAAAATTTGGAGTTTCTCAAGCGTTTCTTATCTCAAAACTGCCATATCTCGCGAACGGATTGACCAATACGCAAAATTTCTGTTGCATCTGAAAGTAGAAGCTCTCCCGATTACAACGGTATGAGTATTTTTCCCCTAGGCCGTTCTAGTTATTCGTTTCGAGCATCAGAACTGCGAAAATTTGGAGTTTCTCGAGCGTTTCTTACCTCAAAACTGCCATATCTCGCGAAAGGATTGACCAATCCGCAAAGTTTCTGTTGCATCTGAAAGTAGAAACTCGCCCCATTACAACGGCATGAGTAGTTTTCCCCTAGGCCGTTCTAGTTATTCGTTTCGAGCATCAGAACTGCGAAAATTTGGAGTTTCTCAAGCGTTTCTTATCTCAAAACTGCCATATCTCGCGAACGGATTGACCAATACGCAAAATTTCTGTTGCATCTGAAAGTAGAAGCTCTCCCGATTACAACGGTATGAGTATTTTTCCCTAGGCCGTTCTAGTTATTCGTTTCGAGCATCAGAACTGCGAAAATTTGGAGTTTCTCGAGCGTTTCTTACCTCAAAACTGCCATATCTCGCGAAAGGATTGACCAATCCGCAAAGTTTCTGTTGCATCTGAAAGTAGAAGCTCGCCCGATTACAATGGTATGTGTAGGTTTCCCCTAGGCCGTTCTAGTTATTCGTTTCGAGCAACAGAACTGCGAAAATTTGGAGTTTCTCAAGCGTTTCTTACCTCAAAACTGCCATATCTCGCGAACGGATTGACCAATCCGCAAAGTTTCTGTTGCATCTGAAAGTAGAAGCACGCCGGATTACAATGGTATGAGTAGGTTTCCCCTAGGCCGTTCTAGTTATTCGTTTCGAGCAACAGAACTGCGAAAATTTGGAGTTTCTCAAGCGTTTCTTACCTCAAAACTGCCATATCTCGCGAACGGATTGACCAATACGCAAAATTTCTGTTGCATCTGAAAGTAGAAGCTCTCACGATTACAACGGTATGAGTAGTTTTCCCCTAGGCCGTTCTAGTTATTCGTTTCGAGCATCAGAACTGCGAAAATTTGGAGTTTCTCAAGAGTTTCTTACCTCAAAACTGCCATATCTCGCGAATGGATTGACCAATCCGCAAAGTTTCTGTTGCATCTGAAAGTAGAAACTCGCCCCATTACAACGGTATGAGTAGTTTTCCCCTAGGCCGTTCTAGTTATTCGTTTCGAGCATCAGAACTGCGAAAATTTGGAGTTTCTCAAGCGTTTCTTACCTCAAAACTGCCATATCTCGCGAACGGATTGACCAATCCGCAAAGGTTCTGTTGCATCTGAAAGTAGAAACTCGCCCCATTACAACGGTATGAGTAGTTTTCCCCTAGGCCGTTCTAGTTATTCGTTTCGAGCATCAGAACTGCGAACATTTGGAGTTTCTCAAGCGTTTCTTACCTCAAAACTGCCATATTTCGCGAACGGATTGACCAATACGCAAAATTTCTGTTGCATCTGAAAGTAGAAGCTCTCCCGATTACAACGGTATGAGTAGTTTTGCCCTAGGCCGTTCTAGTTATTCGTTTCGAGCATCAGAACTGCGAAAATTTGGAGTTTCTCAAGCGTTTCTTATCTCAAAACTGCCATATCTCGCGAACGGATTGACCAATACGCAAAATTTCTGTTGCATCTGAAAGTAGAAGCTCTCCCGATTACAACGGTATGAGTATTTTTCCCCTAGGCCGTTCTAGTTATTCGTTTCGAGCATCAGAACTGCGAAAATTTGGAGTTTCTCGAGCGTTTCTTACCTCAAAACTGCCATATCTCGCGAAAGGATTGACCAATCCGCAAAGTTTCTGTTGCATCTGAAAGTAGAAACTCGCCCCATTACAACGGCATGAGTAGTTTTCCCCTAGGCCGTTCTAGTTATTCGTTTCGAGCATCAGAACTGCGAAAATTTGGAGTTTCTCAAGCGTTTCTTATCTCAAAACTGCCATATCTCGCGAACGGATTGACCAATACGCAAAATTTCTGTTGCATCTGAAAGTAGAAGCTCTCCCGATTACAACGGTATGAGTATTTTTCCCTAGGCCGTTCTAGTTATTCGTTTCGAGCATCAGAACTGCGAAAATTTGGAGTTTCTCGAGCGTTTCTTACCTCAAAACTGCCATATCTCGCGAAAGGATTGACCAATCCGCAAAGTTTCTGTTGCATCTGAAAGTAGAAGCTCGCCCGATTACAATGGTATGTGTAGGTTTCCCCTAGGCCGTTCTAGTTATTCGTTTCGAGCAACAGAACTGCGAAAATTTGGAGTTTCTCAAGCGTTTCTTACCTCAAAACTGCCATATCTCGCGAACGGATTGACCAATCCGCAAAGTTTCTGTTGCATCTGAAAGTAGAAGCACGCCGGATTACAATGGTATGAGTAGGTTTCCCCTAGGCCGTTCTAGTTATTCGTTTCGAGCAACAGAACTGCGAAAATTTGGAGTTTCTCAAGCGTTTCTTACCTCAAAACTGCCATATCTCGCGAACGGATTGACCAATACGCAAAATTTCTGTTGCATCTGAAAGTAGAAGCTCTCACGATTACAACGGTATGATTAGTTTTCCCCTAGGCCGTTCTAGTTATTCGTTTCGAGCATCAGAACTGCGAAAATTTGGAGTTTCTCAAGAGTTTCTTACCTCAAAACTGCCATATCTCGCGAATGGATTGACCAATCCGCAAAGTTTCTGTTGCATCTGAAAGTAGAAACTCGCCCCATTACAACGGTATGAGTAGTTTTCCCCTAGGCCGTTCTAGTTATTCGTTTCGAGCATCAGAACTGCGAAAATTTGGAGTTTCTCAAGCGTTTCTTACCTCAAAACTGCCATATCTCGCGAACGGATTGACCAATCCGCAAAGGTTCTGTTGCATCTGAAAGTAGAAACTCGCCCCATTACAACGGTATGAGTAGTTTTCCCCTAGGCCGTTCTAGTTATTCGTTTGGAGCATCAGAACTGCGAAAATTTGGAGTTTCTCAAGCGTTTCTTATCTCAAAACTGCCATATCTCGCGAACGGATTGACCAATCCGCAAAATTTCTGTTGCATCTGAAAGTAGAAGCTCTCCCGATTACAACGGTATGAGTAGTTTTGCCCTAGGCCGTTCTAGTTATTCGTTTCGAGCATCAGAACTGCGAAAATTTGGAGTTTCTCAAGCGTTTCTTATCTCAAAACTGCCATATCTCGCGAACGGATTGACCAATACGCAAAATTTCTGTTGCATCTGAAAGTAGAAGCTCTCCCGATTACAACGGTATGAGTATTTTTCCCCTAGGCCGTTCTAGTTATTCGTTTCGAGCATCAGAACTGCGAAAATTTGGAGTTTCTCAAGAGTTTCTTACCTCAAAACTGCCATATCTCGCGAATGGATTGACCAATCCGCAAAGTTTCTGTTGCATCTGAAAGTAGAAACTCGCCCCATTACAACGGTATGAGTAGTTTTCCCCGAGGCCGTTCTAGTTATTCGTTTCGAGGATCAGAACTGCGAAAATTTGGAGTTTCTCAAGCGTTTCTTACCTCAAAACTGCCATATCTCGCGAACGGATTGACCAATCCGCAAAGTTTCTGTTGCATCTGAAAGTAGAAACTCGCCCCATTACAACGGCATGAGTAGTTTTCCCCTAGGCCGTTCTAGTTATTCGTTTCGAGCAACAGAACTGCGAAAATTTGGAGTTTCTCAAGCGTTTCTTACCTCAAAACTGCCATATCTCGCGAACGGATTGACCAATCCGCAAAGTTTCTGTTGCATCTGAAAGTAGAAACTCGCCCCATTACAACGGTATGAGTAGTTTTCCCCTAGGCCGTTCTAGTTATTCGTTTCGAGCATCAGAACTGCGAAAATTTGGAGTTTCTCAAGCGTTTCTTACATCAAAACTGCCATATCTCGCGAACGGATTGACCAATCCGCAAAGTTTCTGTTGCATCTGAAAGTAGAACCTCGCCCCATTACAACGGTATGAGAGTTTTCCCCTAGGCCGTTCTAGTTATTCGTTTCGAGCATCAGAACTACGAAAATTTGGAGTTTCACAAGCGTTTCTTACCTCAAAACTGCCATATCTCGCGAACGGATTGACCAATCCGCAAAGTTTCTGTTGCATCTGAAAGTAGAAACTCGCCCCATTACAACGGTATGAGTAGTTTTCCCCTAGGCCGTTCTAGTTATTCGTTTCGAGCATCAGAACTGCGAAAATTTGGAGTTTCTCAAGTGTTTCTTACCTCAAAACTGCCATATCTCGCGAACGGATTGACCAATCCGCAAAGTTTCTGTTGCATCTGAAAGTAGAACCTCGCCCCATTACAACGGTATGAGTAGTTTTCCCCTAGGCCGTTCTAGTTATTCGTTTCGAGCATCAGAACTACGAAAATTTGGAGTTTCACAAGCGTTTCTTACCTCAAAACTGCCATATCTCGCGAACGGATTGACCAATCCGCAAAGTTTCTGTTGCATCTGAAAGTAGAAACTCGCCCCATTACAACGGTATGAGTAGTTTTCCCCTAGGCCGTTCTAGTTATTCGTTTCGAGCATCAGAACTGCGAAAATTTTGAGTTTCTCAAGCGTTTCTTACCTCCAAACTGCCATATCTCGCGAACGGATTGACAAATCCGCAAAGTTTCTGTTGCATCTGAAAGTAGAAGCTCGCCGGATTACAATGGTATGAGTAGGTTTCCCCTAGGCCGTTCTAGTTATTCGTTTCGAGCAACAGAACTGCGAAAATTTGGAGTTTCTCAAGCGTTTCTTACCTCAAAACTGCCATATCTCGCGAACGGATTGACCAATCCGCAAAGTTTCTGTTGCATCTGAAAGTAGAACCTCGCCCCATTACAACGGTATGAGTAGTTTTCCCCTAGGCCGTTCTAGTTATTCGTTTCGAGCATCAGAACTACGAAAATTTGGAGTTTCACAAGCGTTTCTTACTTCAAAACTGCCATATCTCGCGAACGGATTGACCAATCCGCAAAGTTTCTGTTGCATCTGAAAGTAGAAACTCGCCCCATTACAACGGTATGAGTAGTTTTCCCCTAGGCCGTTCTAGTTATTCGTTTCGAGCATCAGAACTGCGAAAATTTGGAGTTTCTCAAGCGTTTCTTACCTCAAAACTGCCATATCTCGCGAACGGATTGACCAATCCGCAAAGTTTCTGTTGCATCTGAAAGTAGAAGCTCGCCGGATTACAATGGTATGAGTAGGTTTCCCCTAGGCCGTTCTAGTTATTCGTTTCGAGCAACAGAACTGCGAAAATTTGGAGTTTCTCAAGCGTTTCTTACCTCAAAACTGCCATATCTCGCGAACGGATTGACCAATCCGCAAAGTTTCTGTTGCATCTGAAAGTAGAAACTCGCCCCATTACAACGGTATGAGTAGTTTTCCCCTAGGCCGTTCTAGTTATTCGTTTCGAGCATCAGAACTGCGAAAATTTGGAGTTTCTCAAGAGTTTCTTACCTCAAAACTGCCATATCTCGCGAATGGATTGACCAATCCGTAAAGTTTCTGTTGCATCTGAAAGTAGTAGCTCGCCCGATTACAATGGTATGAGTAGTTTTCCCCTAGGCCGTTCTAGTTATTTGTTTCGAGCAACAGAACTGCGAAAATTTGGAGTTTCTCAAGTGTTTCTTACCTCAAAACTGCCATATCTCGCGAACGGATTGACCAATCCGCAAAGTTTCTGTTGCATCTGAAAGTAGAACCTCGCCCCATTACAACGGTATGAGTAGTTTTCCCCTAGGCCGTTCTAGTTATTCGTTTCGAGCAACAGAACTGCGAAAATTTGGAGTTTCTCAAGAGTTTCTTACTTCAAAATTGCCATATCTCGCGAACGGATTGAACAATCCGCAAAGTTTCTGTTGCATCTGAAAGTAGAAACTCGCCCCATTACAACGGTATGAGTAGTTTTCCCCTAGGCCGTTCTAGTTATTCGTTTCGAGCATCAGAACTGCGAAAATTTGGAGTTTCTCAAGCGTTTCTTACCTCAAAACTGCCATATCTCGCGAACGGATTGACCAATCCGCAAAGTTTCTGTTGCATCTGAAAGTAGAACCTCGCCCCATTACAACGGTATGAGTAGTTTTCCCCTAGGCGGTTCTAGTTATTCGTTTCGAGCATCAGAACTACGAAAATTTGGAGTTTCACAAGCGTTTCTTACCTCAAAACTGCCATATCTCGCGAACGGATTGACCAATCCGCAAAGTTTCTGTTGCATCTGAAAGTAGAAACTCGCGCCATTACAACGGTATGAGTAGTTTTCCCCTAGGCCGTTCTAGTTATTCGTTTCGAGCATCAGAACTGCGAAAATTTTGAGTTTCTCAAGCGTTTCTTACCTCAAAACTGCCATATCTCGCGAACGGATTGACCAATCCGCAAAGTTTCTGTTGCATCTGGAAGTAGAAACTCGCCCCATTACAACGGTATGAGTAGTTTTCCCCTAGGCCGTTCTAGTTATTCGTTTCGAGGATCAGAACTGCGAAAATTTGGAGTTTCTCAAGCGTTTCTTACCTCAAAACTGCCATATCTCGCGAACGGATTGACCAATCCGCAAAGTTTCTGTTGCATCTGAAAGTAGAAACTCGCCCCATTACAACGGCATGAGTAGTTTTGCCCTAGGCCGTTCTAGTTATTCGTTTCGAGCATCAGAACTAAGAAAATTTGGAGTTTCTCAAGCGTTTCTTACCTCAAAACTGCCACATCTCGCGAACGGATTGACCAATCCGCAAAGTTTCTGTTGCATCTGAAAGTAGAAGCTCGCCCGATTACAATGGTATGAGTAGTTTTCCCCTAGGCCGTTCTAGTTATTCGTTTCGAGCAACAGAACTGCGAAAATTTGGAGTTTCACAAGCGTTTCTTACCTCAAAACTGCCATATCTCGCGAACGGATTGACCAATCCGCAAAGTTTCTGTTGCATCTGAAAGTAGAAACTCGCCCCATTACAACGGTATGAGTAGTTTTCCCCTAGGCCGTTCTAGTTATTCGTTTCGAGCATCAGAACTGCGAAAATTTGGAGTTTCTAAGCGTTTCTTACCTCAAAACTGCCATATCTCGCGAACGGATTGACCAATCCGCAAAGTTTCTGTTGCATCTGAAAGTAGAACCTCGCCCCATTACAACGGTATGAGTAGTTTTCCCCTAGGCCGTTCTAGTTATTCGTTTCGAGCATCAGAACTGCGAAAATTTGGAGTTTCTCAAGCGTTTCTTACCTCAAAACTGCCATATCTCGCGAACGGATTGACCAATCCGCAAAGTTTCTGTTGCATCTGAAAGTAGAAACTCGCCCCATTACAACGGCATGAGTAGTTTTCCCCTAGGCCGTTCTAGTTATTCGTTTCGAGCATCAGAACTAAGAAAATTTGGAGTTTCTCAAGCGTTTCTTACCTCAAAACTGCCATATCTCGCGAACGGATTGACCAATCCGCAAAGTTTCTGTTGCATCTGAAAGTAGAAGCTCGCCCGATTACAATGGTATGAGTAGTTTTCCCCTAGGCCGTTCTAGTTATTCGTTTCGAGCAACAGAACTGCGAAAATTTGGAGTTTCTCAAGCGTTTCTTACCTCAAAACTGCCATATCTCGCGAACGGATTGACCAATCCGGAAAGTTTCTGTTGCATCTGAAAGTAGTAGCTCGCCCGATTACAATGGTATGAGTAGTTTTCCCCTAGGCCGTTCTAGTTATTCGTTTCGAGCAACAGAACTGCGAAAATTTGGAGTTTCTCAAGAGTTTCTTACTTCAAAACTGCCATATCTCGCGAACGGATTGACCAATCCGCAAAGTTTCTGTCGCATCTGAAAGTAGAAACTCGCCCCATTACAACGGTATGAGTAGTTTTCCCCTAGGCCGTTCTAGTTATTCGTTTCGAGCATCAGAACTGCGAAAATTTGGAGTTTCTCAAGCGTTTCTTACCTCAAAACTGCCATATCTCGCGAACGGATTGACCAATCCGCAAAGTTTCTGTTGCATCTGAAAGTAGAAACTCGCGCCATTACAACGGTATGAGTAGTTTTCCCCTAGGCCGTTCTAGTTATTCGTTTCGAGCATCAGAACTGCGAAAATTTGGAGTTTCTCAAGCGTTTCTTACCTCAAAACTGCCATATCTCGCGAACGGATTGACCAATCCGCAAAGTTTCTGTTGCATCTGAAAGTAGAAACTCGCGCCATTACAACGGTATGAGTAGTTTTCCCCTAGGCCGTTCTAGTTATTCGTTTCGAGCATCAGAACTAAGAAAATTTGGAGTTTCTCAAGCGTTTCTTACCTCAAAACTGCCATATCTCGCGAACGGATTGACCAATCCGCAAAGTTTCTGCTGCATCTGAAAGTAGAAGCTCGCCCGATTACAATGGTATGAGTAGTTTTCCCCTAGGCCGTTCTAGTTATTCGTTTCGAGCAACAGAACTGCGAAAATTTTGAGTTTCTCAAGCGTTTCTTACCTCAAAATTGCCATATCTCGCGAACGGATTGACCAATCCACAAAGTTTCTGTTGCATCTGAAAGTAGTAGCTCGCCCGATTACAATGGTATGAGTAGTTTTCCCCTAGGCCGTTCTAGTTATTCGTTTCGAGCAACAGAACTGCGAAAATTTGGAGTTTCTCAAGAGTTTCTTACTTCAAAACTGCCATATCTCGCGAACGGATTGACCAATCCGCAAAGTTTCTGTTGCATCTGAAAGTAGAAACTCGCCCCATTACAACGGTATGAGTAGTTTTCCCCTATGCCGTTCTAGTTATTCGTTTCGAGCATCAGAACTGCGAAAATTTGGAGTTTCTCAAGCGTTTCTTACCTCAAAACTGCCATATCTCGCGAACGGATTGACCAATCCGCAAAGTTTCTGTTGCATCTGAAAGTAGAAACTCGCGCCATTACAACGGTATGAGTAGTTTTCCCCTAGGCCGTTCTAGTTATTCGTTTCGAGCATCAGAACTGCGAAAATTTGGAGTTTCTCAAGCGTTTCTTACCTCAAAACTGCCATATCTCGCGAACGGATTGACCAATCCGCAAAGTTTCTGTTGCATCTGAAAGTAGAAACTCGCGCCATTACAACGGTATGAGTAGTTTTCCCCTAGGCCGTTCTAGTTATTCGTTTCGAGCATCAGAACTGCGAAAATTTTGAGTTTCTCAAGCGTTTCTTACCTCAAAACTGCCATATCTCGCGAACGGATTGACCAATCCGCAAAGTTTCTGTTGCATCTGAAAGTAGAAGCCCGCCCGATTACAATGGTATGAGTAGTTTTCCCCTAGGCCGTTCTAGTTATTCGTTTCGAGCAACAGAACTGCGAAAATTTGGAGTTTCACAAGCGTTTCTTACCTCAAAACTGCCATATCTCGCGAACGGATTGACCAATCCGCAAAGTTTCTGTTGCATCTGAAAGTAGAAACTCGCCCCATTACAACGGTATGAGTAGTTTTCCCCTAGGCCGTTCTAGTTATTCGTTTCGAGCATCAGAACTGCGAAAATTTTGAGTTTCTCAAGCGTTTCTTACCTCAAAACTGCCATATCTCGCGAACGGATTGACCAATCCGCAAAGTTTCTGTTGCATCTGAAAGTAGAAACTCGCCCCATTACAACGGCATGAGTAGTTTTCCCCTAGGCCGTTCTAGTTATTCGTTTCGAGCATCAGAACTAAGAAAATTTGGAGTTTCTCAAGCGTTTCTTACCTCAAAACTGCCATATCTCGCGAACGGATTGACCAATCCGCAAAGTTTCTGCTGCATCTGAAAGTAGAAGCTCGCCCGATTACAATGGTATGAGTAGTTTTCCCCTAGGCCGTTCTAGTTATTCGTTTCGAGCAACAGAACTGCGAAAATTTTGAGTTTCTCAAGCGTTTCTTACCTCAAAATTGCCATATCTCGCGAACGGATTGACCAATCCACAAAGTTTCTGTTGCATCTGAAAGTAGTAGCTCGCCCGATTACAATGGTATGAGTAGTTTTCCCCTAGGCCGTTCTAGTTATTCGTTTCGAGCAACAGAACTGCGAAAATTTGGAGTTTCTCAAGAGTTTCTTACTTCAAAACTGCCATATCTCGCGAACGGATTGACCAATCCGCAAAGTTTCTGTTGCATCTGAAAGTAGAAACTCGCCCCATTACAACGGTATGAGTAGTTTTCCCCTAGGCCGTTCTAGTTATTCGTTTCGAGCATCAGAACTGCGAAAATTTGGAGTTTCTCAAGCGTTTCTTACCTCAAAACTGCCATATCTCGCGAACGGATTGACCAATCCGCAAAGTTTCTGTTGCATCTGAAAGTAGAAACTCGCGCCATTACAACGGTATGAGTAGTTTTCCCCTAGGCCGTTCTAGTTATTCGTTTCGAGCATCAGAACTGCGAAAATTTGGAGTTTCTCAAGCGTTTCTTACCTCAAAACTGCCATATCTCGCGAACGGATTGACCAATCCGCAAAGTTTCTGTTGCATCTGGAAGTAGAAACTCGCCCCATTACAACGGTATGAGTAGTTATCCCCTAGGCCGTTCTAGTTATTCGTTTCGAGGATCAGAACTGCGAAAATTTGGAGTTTCTCAAGCGTTTCTTACCTCAAAACTGCCATATCTCGCGAACGGATTGACCAATCCGCAAAGTTTCTGTTGCATCTGAAAGTAGAAACTCGCCCCATTACAACGGTATGAGTAGTTTTCCCCTAGGCCGTTCTAGTTATTCGTTTCGAGCATCAGAACTGCGAAAATTTTGAGTTTCTCAAGCGTTTCTTACCTCAAAACTGCCATATCTCGCGAACGGATTGACCAATCCGCAAAGTTTCTGTTGCATCTGAAAGTAGAACCTCGCCCCATTACAACGGTATGAGTAGTTTTCCCCTAGGCCGTTCTAGTTATTCGTTTCGAGCATCAGAACTGCGAAAATTTGGAGTTTCTCAAGCGTTTCTTACATCAAAACTGCCATATCTCGCGAACGGATTGACCAATCCGCAAAGTTTCTGTTGCATCTGAAAGTAGAAACTCGCCCCATTACAACGGCATGAGTAGTTTTCACCTAGGCCGTTCTAGTTATTCGTTTCGAGCAACAGAACTGCGAAAATTTGGAGTTTCACAATCGTATCTTACCTCAAAACTGCCATATCTCGCGAACGGATTGACCAATCCGCAAAGTTTCTGTTGCATCTGAAAGTAGAAACTCGCCCCATTACAACGGTATGAGTAGTTTTCCCCTAGGCCGTTCTAGTTATTCGTTTCGAGCATCAGAACTGCGAAAATTTGGAGTTTCTCAAGCGTTTCTTACCTCAAAACTGCCATATCTCGCGAACGGATTGACCAATCCGCAAAGTTTCTGTTGCATCTGAAAGTAGAACCTCGCCCCATTACAACGGTATGAGTAGTTTTCCCCTAGGCCGTTCTAGTTATTCGTTTCGAGCATCAGAACTGCGAAAATTTGGAGTTTCTCAAGCGTTTCTTACCTCAAAACTGCCATATCTCGCGAACGGATTGACCAATCCGCAAAGTTTCTGTTGCATCTGAAAGTAGAAGCTCGCCCCATTACAACGGCATGAGTAGTTTTCCCCTAGGCCGTTCTAGTTATTCGTTTCGAGCATCAGAACTAAGAAAATTTGGAGTTTCTCAAGCGTTTCTTACCTCAAAACTGCCATATCTCGCGAACGGATTGACCAATCCGCAAAGTTTCTGTTGCATCTGAAAGTAGTAGCTCGCCCGATTACAATGGTATGAGTAGTTTTCCCCTAGGCCGTTCTAGTTATTCGTTTCGAGCAACAGAACTGCGAAAATTTGGAGTTTCTCAAGAGTTTCTTACTTCAAAACTGCCATATCTCGCGAACGGATTTACCAATCCGCAAAGTTTCTGTTGCATCTGAAAGTAGAAACTCGCCCCATTACAACGGTATGAGTAGTTTTCCCCTAGGCCGTTCTAGTTATTCGTTTCGAGCATCAGAACTGCGAAAATTTGGAGTTTCTCGAGCGTTTCTTACCTCAAAACTGCCATATCTCGCGAACGGATTGACCAATCCGCAAAGTTTCTGTTGCATCTGAAAGTAGAAACTCGCGCCATTACAACGGTATGAGTAGTTTTCCCCTAGGCCGTTCTAGTTATTCGTTTCGAGCATCAGAACTGCGAAAATTTTGAGTTTCTCAAGCGTTTCTTACCTCAAAACTGCCATATCTCGCGAACGGATTGACCAATCCGCAATGTTTCTGTTGCATCTGGAAGTAGAAACTCGCCCCATTACAACGGTATGAGTAGTTTTCCCCTAGGCCGTTCTAGTTATTCGTTTCGAGCATCAGAACTGCGAAAATTTGGAGTTTCTCAAGCGTTTCTTACCTCAAAACTGCCATATCTCGCGAACGGATTGACCAATCCGCAAAGTTTCTGTTGCATCTGAAAGTAGAAACTCGCGCCATTACAACGGTATGAGTAGTTTTCCCCTAGGCCGTTCTAGTTATTCGTTTCGAGCATCAGAACTGCGAAAATTTGGAGTTTCTCAAGCGTTTCTTACCTCAAAACTGCCATATCTCGCGAACGGATTGACCAATCCGCAAAGTTTCTGTTGCATCTGAAAGTAGAAACTCGCGCCATTACAACGGTATGAGTAGTTTTCCCCTAGGCCGTTCTAGTTATTCGTTTCGAGCATCAGAACTGCGAAAATTTTGAGTTTCTCAAGCGTTTCTTACCTCAAAACTGCCATATCTCGCGAACGGATTGACCAATCCGCAAAGTTTCTGTTGCATCTGAAAGTAGAAACTCGCGCCATTACAACGGTATGAGTAGTTTTCCCCTAGGCCGTTCTAGTTATTCGTTTCGAGCATCAGAACTAAGAAAATTTGGAGTTTCTCAAGCGTTTCTTACCTCAAAACTGCCATATCTCGCGAACGGATTGACCAATCCGCAAAGTTTCTGTTGCATCTGAAAGTAGAAGCCCGCCCGATTACAATGGTATGAGTAGTTTTCCCCTAGGCCGTTCTAGTTATTCGTTTCGAGCATCAGAACTGCGAAAATTTTGAGTTTCTCAAGCGTTTCTTACCTCAAAACTGCCATATCTCGCGAACGGATTGACCAATCCGCAAAGTTTCTGTTGCATCTGAAAGTAGAAACTCGCGCCATTACAACGGTATGAGTAGTTTTCCCCTAGGCCGTTCTAGTTATTCGTTTCGAGCATCAGAACTGCGAAAATTTTGAGTTTCTCAAGCGTTTCTTACCTCAAAACTGCCATATCTCGCGAACGGATTGACCAATCCGCAATGTTTCTGTTGCATCTGGAAGTAGAAACTCGCCCCATTACAACGGTATGAGTAGTTTTCCCCTAGGCCGTTCTAGTTATTCGTTTCGAGCATCAGAACTGCGAAAATTTGGAATTTCTCAAGCGTTTCTTACCTCAAAACTGCCATATCTCGCGAACGGATTGACCAATCCGCAAAGTTTCTGTTGCATCTGAAAGTAGAAACTCGCGCCATTACAACGGTATGAGTAGTTTTCCCCTAGGCCGTTCTAGTTATTCGTTTCGAGCATCAGAACTGCGAAAATTTGGAGTTTCTCAAGCGTTTCTTACCTCAAAACTGCCATATCTCGCGAACGGATTGACCAATCCGCAAAGTTTCTGTTGCATCTGAAAGTAGAAACTCGCGCCATTACAACGGTATGAGTAGTTTTCCCCTAGGCCGTTCTAGTTATTCGTTTCGAGCATCAGAACTGCGAAAATTTTGAGTTTCTCAAGCGTTTCTTACCTCAAAACTGCCATATCTCGCGAACGGATTGACCAATCCGCAAAGTTTCTGTTGCATCTGAAAGTAGAAACTCGCGCCATTACAACGGTATGAGTAGTTTTCCCCTAGGCCGTTCTAGTTATTCGTTTCGAGCATCAGAACTAAGAAAATTTGGAGTTTCTCAAGCGTTTCTTACCTCAAAACTGCCATATCTCGCGAACGGATTGACCAATCCGCAAAGTTTCTGTTGCATCTGAAAGTAGAAGCCCGCCCGATTACAATGGTATGAGTAGTTTTCCCCTAGGCCGTTCTAGTTATTCGTTTCGAGCATCAGAACTGCGAAAATTTTGAGTTTCTCAAGCGTTTCTTACCTCAAAACTGCCATATCTCGCGAACGGATTGACCAATCCGCAAAGTTTCTGTTGCATCTGAAAGTAGAAACTCGCCCCATTACAACGGCATGAGTAGTTTTCCCCTAGGCCGTTCTAGTTATTCGTTTCGAGCATCAGAACTAAGAAAATTTGGAGTTTCTCAAGCGTTTCTTACCTCAAAACTGCCATATCTCGCGAACGGATTGACCAATCCGCAAAGTTTCTGCTGCATCTGAAAGTAGAAGCTCGCCCGATTACAATGGTATGAGTAGTTTTCCCCTAGGCCGTTCTAGTTATTCGTTTCGAGCAACAGAACTGCGAAAATTTTGAGTTTCTCAAGCGTTTCTTACCTCAAAACTGCCATATCTCGCGAACGGATTGACCAATCCGCAAAGTTTCTGTTGCATCTGAAAGTAGAAACTCGCGCCATTACAACGGTATGAGTAGTTTTCCCCTAGGCCGTTCTAGTTATTCGTTTCGAGCATCAGAACTGCGAAAATTTGGAGTTTCTCAAGCGTTTCTTACCTCAAAACTGCCATATCTCGCGAACGGATTGACCAATCCGCAAAGTTTCTGTTGCATCTGGAAGTAGAAACTCGCCCCATTACAACGGTATGAGTAGTTATCCCCTAGGCCGTTCTAGTTATTCGTTTCGAGGATCAGAACTGCGAAAATTTGGAGTTTCTCAAGCGTTTCTTACCTCAAAACTGCCATATCTCGCGAACGGATTGACCAATCCGCAAAGTTTCTGTTGCATCTGAAAGTAGAAACTCGCCCCATTACAACGGTATGAGTAGTTTTCCCCTAGGCCGTTCTAGTTATTCGTTTCGAGCATCAGAACTGCGAAAATTTTGAGTTTCTCAAGCGTTTCTTACCTCAAAACTGCCATATCTC
Source organism: Ptiloglossa arizonensis (assembly GCF_051014685.1). Taxonomy (NCBI): domain Eukaryota; kingdom Metazoa; phylum Arthropoda; class Insecta; order Hymenoptera; family Colletidae; genus Ptiloglossa; species Ptiloglossa arizonensis. The sequence goes on from NW_027478633.1 coordinate 755,964, forward strand.
GCGAACGGATTGACCAATCCGCAAAGTTTCTGTTGCATCTGAAAGTAGAACCTCGCCCCATTACTACGGTATGAGTAGTTTTCCCCTAGGCCGTTCTAGTTATTCGTTTCGAGCATCAGAACTGCGAAAATTTGGAGTTTCTCAAGCGTTTCTTACATCAAAACTGCCATATCTCGCGAACGGATTGACCAATCCGCAAAGTTTCTGTTGCATCTGAAAGTAGAAACTCGCCCCATTACAACGGCATGAGTAGTTTTCACCTAGGCCGTTCTAGTTATTCGTTTCGAGCAACAGAACTGCGAAAATTTGGAGTTTCACAATCGTATCTTACCTCAAAACTGCCATATCTCGCGAACGGATTGACCAATCCGCAAAGTTTCTGTTGCATCTGAAAGTAGAAACTCGCCCCATTACAACGGTATGAGTAGTTTTCCCCTAGGCCGTTCTAGTTATTCGTTTCGAGCATCAGAACTGCGAAAATTTGGAGTTTCTCAAGCGTTTCTTACCTCAAAACTGCCATATCTCGCGAACGGATTGACCAATCCGCAAAGTTTCTGTTGCATCTGAAAGTAGAAACTCGCGCCATTACAACGGTATGAGTAGTTTTCCCCTAGGCCGTTCTAGTTATTCGTTTCGAGCATCAGAACTGCGAAAATTTGGAGTTTCTCAAGCGTTTCTTACCTCAAAACTGCCATATCTCGCGAACGGATTGACCAATCCGCAAAGTTTCTGTTGCATCTGGAAGTAGAAACTCGCCCCATTACAACGGTATGAGTAGTTATCCCCTAGGCCGTTCTAGTTATTCGTTTCGAGGATCAGAACTGCGAAAATTTGGAGTTTCTCAAGCGTTTCTTACCTCAAAACTGCCATATCTCGCGAACGGATTGACCAATCCGCAAAGTTTCTGTTGCATCTGAAAGTAGAAACTCGCCCCATTACAACGGTATGAGTAGTTTTCCCCTAGGCCGTTCTAGTTATTCGTTTCGAGCATCAGAACTGCGAAAATTTTGAGTTTCTCAAGCGTTTCTTACCTCAAAACTGCCATATCTCGCGAACGGATTGACCAATCCGCAAAGTTTCTGTTGCATCTGAAAGTAGAACCTCGCCCCATTACAACGGTATGAGTAGTTTTCCCCTAGGCCGTTCTAGTTATTCGTTTCGAGCATCAGAACTGCGAAAATTTGGAGTTTCTCAAGCGTTTCTTACCTCAAAACTGCCATATCTCGCGAACGGATTGACCAATCCGCAAAGTTTCTGTTGCATCTGAAAGTAGAAGCTCGCCCCATTACAACGGCATGAGTAGTTTTCCCCTAGGCCGTTCTAGTTATTCGTTTCGAGCATCAGAACTAAGAAAATTTGGAGTTTCTCAAGCGTTTCTTACCTCAAAACTGCCATATCTCGCGAACGGATTGACCAATCCGCAAAGTTTCTGTTGCATCTGAAAGTAGAAACTCGCGCCATTACAACGGTATGAGTAGTTTTCCCCTAGGCCGTTCTAGTTATTCGTTTCGAGCATCAGAACTGCGAAAATTTTGAGTTTCTCAAGCGTTTCTTACCTCAAAACTGCCATATCTCGCGAACGGATTGACCAATCCGCAAAGTTTCTGTTGCATCTGAAAGTAGAACCTCGCCCCATTACAACGGTATGAGTAGTTTTCCCCTAGGCCGTTCTAGTTATTCGTTTCGAGCATCAGAACTGCGAAAATTTGGAGTTTCTCAAGCGTTTCTTACATCAAAACTGCCATATCTCGCGAACGGATTGACCAATCCGCAAAGTTTCTGTTGCATCTGAAAGTAGAAACTCGCCCCATTACAACGGCATGAGTAGTTTTCACCTAGGCCGTTCTAGTTATTCGTTTCGAGCAACAGAACTGCGAAAATTTGGAGTTTCACAATCGTATCTTACCTCAAAACTGCCATATCTCGCGAACGGATTGACCAATCCGCAAAGTTTCTGTTGCATCTGAAAGTAGAAACTCGCCCCATTACAACGGTATGAGTAGTTTTCCCCTAGGCCGTTCTAGTTATTCGTTTCGAGCATCAGAACTGCGAAAATTTGGAGTTTCTCAAGCGTTTCTTACCTCAAAACTGCCATATCTCGCGAACGGATTGACCAATCCGCAAAGTTTCTGTTGCATCTGAAAGTAGAACCTCGCCCCATTACAACGGTATGAGTAGTTTTCCCCTAGGCCGTTCTAGTTATTCGTTTCGAGCATCAGAACTGCGAAAATTTGGAGTTTCTCAAGCGTTTCTTACCTCAAAACTGCCATATCTCGCGAACGGATTGACCAATCCGCAAAGTTTCTGTTGCATCTGAAAGTAGAAGCTCGCCCCATTACAACGGCATGAGTAGTTTTCCCCTAGGCCGTTCTAGTTATTCGTTTCGAGCATCAGAACTAAGAAAATTTGGAGTTTCTCAAGCGTTTCTTACCTCAAAACTGCCATATCTCGCGAACGGATTGACCAATCCGCAAAGTTTCTGTTGCATCTGAAAGTAGTAGCTCGCCCGATTACAATGGTATGAGTAGTTTTCCCCTAGGCCGTTCTAGTTATTCGTTTCGAGCAACAGAACTGCGAAAATTTGGAGTTTCTCAAGAGTTTCTTACTTCAAAACTGCCATATCTCGCGAACGGATTTACCAATCCGCAAAGTTTCTGTTGCATCTGAAAGTAGAAACTCGCCCCATTACAACGGTATGAGTAGTTTTCCCCTAGGCCGTTCTAGTTATTCGTTTCGAGCATCAGAACTGCGAAAATTTGGAGTTTCTCGAGCGTTTCTTACCTCAAAACTGCCATATCTCGCGAACGGATTGACCAATCCGCAAAGTTTCTGTTGCATCTGAAAGTAGAAACTCGCGCCATTACAACGGTATGAGTAGTTTTCCCCTAGGCCGTTCTAGTTATTCGTTTCGAGCATCAGAACTGCGAAAATTTTGAGTTTCTCAAGCGTTTCTTACCTCAAAACTGCCATATCTCGCGAACGGATTGACCAATCCGCAATGTTTCTGTTGCATCTGGAAGTAGAAACTCGCCCCATTACAACGGTATGAGTAGTTTTCCCCTAGGCCGTTCTAGTTATTCGTTTCGAGCATCAGAACTGCGAAAATTTGGAGTTTCTCAAGCGTTTCTTACCTCAAAACTGCCATATCTCGCGAACGGATTGACCAATCCGCAAAGTTTCTGTTGCATCTGAAAGTAGAAACTCGCGCCATTACAACGGTATGAGTAGTTTTCCCCTAGGCCGTTCTAGTTATTCGTTTCGAGCATCAGAACTGCGAAAATTTGGAGTTTCTCAAGCGTTTCTTACCTCAAAACTGCCATATCTCGCGAACGGATTGACCAATCCGCAAAGTTTCTGTTGCATCTGAAAGTAGAAACTCGCGCCATTACAACGGTATGAGTAGTTTTCCCCTAGGCCGTTCTAGTTATTCGTTTCGAGCATCAGAACTGCGAAAATTTGGAGTTTCTCAAGCGTTTCTTACCTCAAAACTGCCATATCTCGCGAACGGATTGACCAATCCGCAAAGTTTCTGTTGCATCTGGAAGTAGAAACTCGCCCCATTACAACGGTATGAGTAGTTATCCCCTAGGCCGTTCTAGTTATTCGTTTCGAGGATCAGAACTGCGAAAATTTGGAGTTTCTCAAGCGTTTCTTACCTCAAAACTGCCATATCTCGCGAACGGATTGACCAATCCGCAAAGTTTCTGTTGCATCTGAAAGTAGAAACTCGCCCCATTACAACGGTATGAGTAGTTTTCCCCTAGGCCGTTCTAGTTATTCGTTTCGAGCATCAGAACTGCGAAAATTTTGAGTTTCTCAAGCGTTTCTTACCTCAAAACTGCCATATCTCGCGAACGGATTGACCAATCCGCAAAGTTTCTGTTGCATCTGAAAGTAGAACCTCGCCCCATTACAACGGTATGAGTAGTTTTCCCCTAGGCCGTTCTAGTTATTCGTTTCGAGCATCAGAACTGCGAAAATTTGGAGTTTCTCAAGCGTTTCTTACATCAAAACTGCCATATCTCGCGAACGGATTGACCAATCCGCAAAGTTTCTGTTGCATCTGAAAGTAGAAACTCGCCCCATTACAACGGCATGAGTAGTTTTCACCTAGGCCGTTCTAGTTATTCGTTTCGAGCAACAGAACTGCGAAAATTTGGAGTTTCACAATCGTATCTTACCTCAAAACTGCCATATCTCGCGAACGGATTGACCAATCCGCAAAGTTTCTGTTGCATCTGAAAGTAGAAACTCGCCCCATTACAACGGTATGAGTAGTTTTCCCCTAGGCCGTTCTAGTTATTCGTTTCGAGCATCAGAACTGCGAAAATTTGGAGTTTCTCAAGCGTTTCTTACCTCAAAACTGCCATATCTCGCGAACGGATTGACCAATCCGCAAAGTTTCTGTTGCATCTGAAAGTAGAACCTCGCCCCATTACAACGGTATGAGTAGTTTTCCCCTTGGCCGTTCTAGTTATTCGTTTCGAGCATCAGAACTGCGAAAATTTGGAGTTTCTCAAGCGTTTCTTACCTCAAAACTGCCATATCTCGCGAACGGATTGACCAATCCGCAAAGTTTCTGTTGCATCTGAAAGTAGAAGCTCGCCCCATTACAACGGCATGAGTAGTTTTCCCCTAGGCCGTTCTAGTTATTCGTTTCGAGCATCAGAACTAAGAAAATTTGGAGTTTCTCAAGCGTTTCTTACCTCAAAACTGCCATATCTCGCGAACGGATTGACCAATCCGCAAAGTTTCTGTTGCATCTGAAAGTAGTAGCTCGCCCGATTACAATGGTATGAGTAGTTTTCCCCTAGGCCGTTCTAGTTATTCGTTTCGAGCAACAGAACTGCGAAAATTTGGAGTTTCTCAAGAGTTTCTTACTTCAAAACTGCCATATCTCGCGAACGGATTTACCAATCCGCAAAGTTTCTGTTGCATCTGAAAGTAGAAACTCGCCCCATTACAACGGTATGAGTAGTTTTCCCCTAGGCCGTTCTAGTTATTCGTTTCGAGCATCAGAACTGCGAAAATTTGGAGTTTCTCGAGCGTTTCTTACCTCAAAACTGCCATATCTCGCGAACGGATTGACCAATCCGCAAAGTTTCTGTTGCATCTGAAAGTAGAAACTCGCGCCATTACAACGGTATGAGTAGTTTTCCCCTAGGCCGTTCTAGTTATTCGTTTCGAGCATCAGAACTGCGAAAATTTTGAGTTTCTCAAGCGTTTCTTACCTCAAAACTGCCATATCTCGCGAACGGATTGACCAATCCGCAATGTTTCTGTTGCATCTGGAAGTAGAAACTCGCCCCATTACAACGGTATGAGTAGTTTTCCCCTAGGCCGTTCTAGTTATTCGTTTCGAGCATCAGAACTGCGAAAATTTGGAGTTTCTCAAGCGTTTCTTACCTCAAAACTGCCATATCTCGCGAACGGATTGACCAATCCGCAAAGTTTCTGTTGCATCTGAAAGTAGAAACTCGCGCCATTACAACGGTATGAGTAGTTTTCCCCTAGGCCGTTCTAGTTATTCGTTTCGAGCATCAGAACTGCGAAAATTTGGAGTTTCTCAAGCGTTTCTTACCTCAAAACTGCCATATCTCGCGAACGGATTGACCAATCCGCAAAGTTTCTGTTGCATCTGAAAGTAGAAACTCGCGCCATTACAACGGTATGAGTAGTTTTCCCCTAGGCCGTTCTAGTTATTCGTTTCGAGCATCAGAACTGCGAAAATTTTGAGTTTCTCAAGCGTTTCTTACCTCAAAACTGCCATATCTCGCGAACGGATTGACCAATCCGCAAAGTTTCTGTTGCATCTGGAAGTAGAAACTCGCCCCATTACAACGGTATGAGTAGTTTTCCCCTAGGCCGTTCTAGTTATTCGTTTCGAGGATCAGAACTGCGAAAATTTGGAGTTTCTCAAGCATTTCTTACCTCAAAACTGCCATATCTCGCGAACGGATTGACCAATCCGCAAAGTTTCTGTTGCATCTGAAAGTAGAAACTCGCCCCATTACAATGGTATGAGTAGTTTTCCCCTAGGCCGTTCTAGTTATTCGTTTCGAGCAACAGAACTGCGAAAATTTGGAGTTTCTCAAGCGTTTCTTACCTCAAAACAGCCATATCTCGCGAACGGATTGACCAATCCGCAAAGTTTCTGTTGCATCTGAAAGTAGAAGCCCGCCCGATTACAATGGTATGAGTAGTTTTCCCCTAGGCCGTTCTAGTTATTCGTTTCGAGCAACAGAACTGCGAAAATTTGGAGTTTCACAAGCGTTTCTTACCTCAAAACTGCCATATCTCGCGAACGGATTGACCAATCCGCAAAGTTTCTGTTGCATCTGAAAGTAGAAACTCGCCCCATTACAACGGCATGAGTAGTTTTCCCCTAGGCCGTTCTAGTTATTCGTTTCGAGCATCAGAACTGCGAAAATTTGGAGTTTCTCAAGCGTTTCTTACCTCAAAACTGCCATATCTCGCGAACGGATTGACCAATCCGCAAAGTTTCTGTTGCATCTGAAAGTAGAACCTCGCCCCATTACAACGGTATGAGTAGTTTTCCCCTAGGCCGTTCTAGTTGTTCGTTTCGAGCATCAGAACTGCGAAAATTTGGAGTTTCTCAAGCGTTTCTTACCTCAAAACTGCCATATCTCGCGAACGGATTGACCAATCCGCAAAGTTTCTGTTGCATCTGAAAGTAGAAACTCGCCCCATTACAACGGCATGAGTAGTTTTCCCCTAGGCCGTTCTAGTTATTCGTTTCGAGCATCAGAATTGCGAAAATTTGGAGTTTCTCAAGCGTTTCTTACCTCAAAACTGCCATATCTCGCGAACGGATTGACCAATCCACAAAGTTTCTGTTGCATCTGAAAGTAGTAGCTCGCCCGATTACAATGGTATGAGTAGTTTTCCCCTAGGCCGTTCTAGTTATTCGTTTCGAGCATCAGAACTGCGAAAATTTGGAGTTTCTCAAGCGTTTCTTACCTCAAAACTGCCATATCTCGCGAACGGATTGACCAATCCGCAAAGTTTCTGTTGCATCTGAAAGTAGAACCTCGCCCCATTACAACGGTATGAGTAGTTTTCCCCTAGGCCGTTCTAGTTGTTCGTTTCGAGCATCAGAACTGCGAAAATTTGGAGTTTCTCAAGCGTTTCTTACCTCAAAACTGCCATATCTCGCGAACGGATTGACCAATCCGCAAAGTTTCTGTTGCATCTGAAAGTAGAAACTCGCCCCATTACAACGGCATGAGTAGTTTTCCCCTAGGCCGTTCTAGTTATTCGTTTCGAGCATCAGAATTGCGAAAATTTGGAGTTTCTCAAGCGTTTCTTACCTCAAAACTGCCATATCTCGCGAACGGATTGACCAATCCGCAAAGTTTCTGTTGCATCTGAAAGTAGAAACTCGCGCCATTACAACGGTATGAGTAGTTTTCCCCTAGGCCGTTCTAGTTATTCGTTTCGAGCATCAGAACTGCGAAAATTTGGAGTTTCTCAAGCGTTTCTTACCTCAAAACTGCCATATCTCGCGAACGGATTGACCAATCCGCAAAGTTTCTGTTGCATCTGGAAGTAGAAACTCGCCCCATTACAACGGTATGAGTAGTTATCCCCTAGGCCGTTCTAGTTATTCGTTTCGAGGATCAGAACTGCGAAAATTTGGAGTTTCTCAAGCGTTTCTTACCTCAAAACTGCCATATCTCGCGAACGGATTGACCAATCCGCAAAGTTTCTGTTGCATCTGAAAGTAGAAACTCGCCCCATTACAACGGTATGAGTAGTTTTCCCCTAGGCCGTTCTAGTTATTCGTTTCGAGCATCAGAACTGCGAAAATTTTGAGTTTCTCAAGCGTTTCTTACCTCAAAACTGCCATATCTCGCGAACGGATTGACCAATCCGCAAAGTTTCTGTTGCATCTGAAAGTAGAACCTCGCCCCATTACAACGGTATGAGTAGTTTTCCCCTAGGCCGTTCTAGTTATTCGTTTCGAGCATCAGAACTGCGAAAATTTGGAGTTTCACAATCGTATCTTACCTCAAAACTGCCATATCTCGCGAACGGATTGACCAATCCGCAAAGTTTCTGTTGCATCTGAAAGTAGAAACTCGCCCCATTACAACGGTATGAGTAGTTTTCCCCTAGGCCGTTCTAGTTATTCGTTTCGAGCATCAGAACTGCGAAAATTTGGAGTTTCTCAAGCGTTTCTTACCTCAAAACTGCCATATCTCGCGAACGGATTGACCAATCCGCAAAGTTTCTGTTGCATCTGAAAGTAGAACCTCGCCCCATTACAACGGTATGAGTAGTTTTCCCCTAGGCCGTTCTAGTTATTCGTTTCGAGCATCAGAACTGCGAAAATTTGGAGTTTCTCAAGCGTTTCTTACCTCAAAACTGCCATATCTCGCGAACGGATTGACCAATCCGCAAAGTTTCTGTTGCATCTGAAAGTAGAAGCTCGCCCCATTACAACGGCATGAGTAGTTTTCCCCTAGGCCGTTCTAGTTATTCGTTTCGAGCATCAGAACTAAGAAAATTTGGAGTTTCTCAAGCGTTTCTTACCTCAAAACTGCCATATCTCGCGAACGGATTGACCAATCCGCAAAGTTTCTGTTGCATCTGAAAGTAGTAGCTCGCCCGATTACAATGGTATGAGTAGTTTTCCCCTAGGCCGTTCTAGTTATTCGTTTCGAGCAACAGAACTGCGAAAATTTGGAGTTTCTCAAGAGTTTCTTACTTCAAAACTGCCATATCTCGCGAACGGATTTACCAATCCGCAAAGTTTCTGTTGCATCTGAAAGTAGAAACTCGCCCCATTACAACGGTATGAGTAGTTTTCCCCTAGGCCGTTCTAGTTATTCGTTTCGAGCATCAGAACTGCGAAAATTTGGAGTTTCTCGAGCGTTTCTTACCTCAAAACTGCCATATCTCGCGAACGGATTGACCAATCCGCAAAGTTTCTGTTGCATCTGAAAGTAGAAACTCGCGCCATTACAACGGTATGAGTAGTTTTCCCCTAGGCCGTTCTAGTTATTCGTTTCGAGCATCAGAACTGCGAAAATTTTGAGTTTCTCAAGCGTTTCTTACCTCAAAACTGCCATATCTCGCGAACGGATTGACCAATCCGCAATGTTTCTGTTGCATCTGGAAGTAGAAACTCGCCCCATTACAACGGTATGAGTAGTTTTCCCCTAGGCCGTTCTAGTTATTCGTTTCGAGCATCAGAACTGCGAAAATTTGGAGTTTCTCAAGCGTTTCTTACCTCAAAACTGCCATATCTCGCGAACGGATTGACCAATCCGCAAAGTTTCTGTTGCATCTGAAAGTAGAAACTCGCGCCATTACAACGGTATGAGTAGTTTTCCCCTAGGCCGTTCTAGTTATTCGTTTCGAGCATCAGAACTGCGAAAATTTGGAGTTTCTCAAGCGTTTCTTACCTCAAAACTGCCATATCTCGCGAACGGATTGACCAATCCGCAAAGTTTCTGTTGCATCTGAAAGTAGAAACTCGCGCCATTACAACGGTATGAGTAGTTTTCCCCTAGGCCGTTCTAGTTATTCGTTTCGAGCATCAGAACTGCGAAAATTTTGAGTTTCTCAAGCGTTTCTTACCTCAAAACTGCCATATCTCGCGAACGGATTGACCAATCCGCAAAGTTTCTGTTGCATCTGGAAGTAGAAACTCGCCCCATTACAACGGTATGAGTAGTTTTCCCCTAGGCCGTTCTAGTTATTCGTTTCGAGGATCAGAACTGCGAAAATTTGGAGTTTCTCAAGCATTTCTTACCTCAAAACTGCCATATCTCGCGAACGGATTGACCAATCCGCAAAGTTTCTGTTGCATCTGAAAGTAGAAACTCGCCCCATTACAATGGTATGAGTAGTTTTCCCCTAGGCCGTTCTAGTTATTCGTTTCGAGCAACAGAACTGCGAAAATTTGGAGTTTCTCAAGCGTTTCTTACCTCAAAACAGCCATATCTCGCGAACGGATTGACCAATCCGCAAAGTTTCTGTTGCATCTGAAAGTAGAAGCCCGCCCGATTACAATGGTATGAGTAGTTTTCCCCTAGGCCGTTCTAGTTATTCGTTTCGAGCAACAGAACTGCGAAAATTTGGAGTTTCACAAGCGTTTCTTACCTCAAAACTGCCATATCTCGCGAACGGATTGACCAATCCGCAAAGTTTCTGTTGCATCTGAAAGTAGAAACTCGCCCCATTACAACGGCATGAGTAGTTTTCCCCTAGGCCGTTCTAGTTATTCGTTTCGAGCATCAGAACTGCGAAAATTTGGAGTTTCTCAAGCGTTTCTTACCTCAAAACTGCCATATCTCGCGAACGGATTGACCAATCCGCAAAGTTTCTGTTGCATCTGAAAGTAGAACCTCGCCCCATTACAACGGTATGAGTAGTTTTCCCCTAGGCCGTTCTAGTTGTTCGTTTCGAGCATCAGAACTGCGAAAATTTGGAGTTTCTCAAGCGTTTCTTACCTCAAAACTGCCATATCTCGCGAACGGATTGACCAATCCGCAAAGTTTCTGTTGCATCTGAAAGTAGAAACTCGCCCCATTACAACGGCATGAGTAGTTTTCCCCTAGGCCGTTCTAGTTATTCGTTTCGAGCATCAGAATTGCGAAAATTTGGAGTTTCTCAAGCGTTTCTTACCTCAAAACTGCCATATCTCGCGAACGGATTGACCAATCCACAAAGTTTCTGTTGCATCTGAAAGTAGTAGCTCGCCCGATTACAATGGTATGAGTAGTTTTCCCCTAGGCCGTTCTAGTTATTCGTTTCGAGCATCAGAACTGCGAAAATTTGGAGTTTCTCAAGCGTTTCTTACCTCAAAACTGCCATATCTCGCGAACGGATTGACCAATCCGCAAAGTTTCTGTTGCATCTGAAAGTAGAACCTCGCCCCATTACAACGGTATGAGTAGTTTTCCCCTAGGCCGTTCTAGTTGTTCGTTTCGAGCATCAGAACTGCGAAAATTTGGAGTTTCTCAAGCGTTTCTTACCTCAAAACTGCCATATCTCGCGAACGGATTGACCAATCCGCAAAGTTTCTGTTGCATCTGAAAGTAGAAACTCGCCCCATTACAACGGCATGAGTAGTTTTCCCCTAGGCCGTTCTAGTTATTCGTTTCGAGCATCAGAACTGCGAAAATTTGGAGTTTCTCAAGCGTTTCTTACCTCAAAACTGCCATATCTCGCGAACGGATTGACCAATCCGCAAAGTTTCTGTTGCATCTGAAAGTAGAAACTCGCGCCATTACAACGGTATGAGTAGTTTTCCCCTAGGCCGTTCTAGTTATTCGTTTCGAGCATCAGAACTGCGAAAATTTTGAGTTTCTCAAGCGTTTCTTACCTCAAAACTGCCATATCTCGCGAACGGATTGACCAATCCGCAAAGTTTCTGTTGCATCTGGAAGTAGAAACTCGCCCCATTACAACGGTATGAGTAGTTTTCCCCTAGGCCGTTCTAGTTATTCGTTTCGAGGATCAGAACTGCGAAAATTTTGAGTTTCTCAAGCATTTCTTACCTCAATACTGCCATATCTCGCGAACGGATTGACCAATCCGCAAAGTTTCTGTTGCATCTGAAAGTAGAAACTCGCCCCATTACAATGGTATGAGTAGTTTTCCCCTAGGCCGTTCTAGTTATTCGTTTCGAGCAACAGAACTGCGAAAATTTGGAGTTTCTCAAGCGTTTCTTACCTCAAAACAGCCATATCTCGCGAACGGATTGACCAATCCGCAAAGTTTCTGTTGCATCTGAAAGTAGAAGCCCGCCCGATTACAATGGTATGAGTAGTTTTCCCCTAGGCCGTTCTAGTTATTCGTTTCGAGCAACAGAACTGCGAAAATTTGGAGTTTCACAAGCGTTTCTTACCTCAAAACTGCCATATCTCGCGAACGGATTGACCAATCCGCAAAGTTTCTGTTGCATCTGAAAGTAGAAACTCGCCCCATTACAACGGCATGAGTAGTTTTCCCCTAGGCCGTTCTAGTTATTCGTTTCGAGCATCAGAACTGCGAAAATTTGGAGTTTCTCAAGCGTTTCTTACCTCAAAACTGCCATATCTCGCGAACGGATTGACCAATCCGCAAAGTTTCTGTTGCATCTGAAAGTAGAACCTCGCCCCATTACAACGGTATGAGTAGTTTTCCCCTAGGCCGTTCTAGTTGTTCGTTTCGAGCATCAGAACTGCGAAAATTTGGAGTTTCTCAAGCGTTTCTTACCTCAAAACTGCCATATCTCGCGAACGGATTGACCAATCCGCAAAGTTTCTGTTGCATCTGAAAGTAGAAACTCGCCCCATTACAACGGCATGAGTAGTTTTCCCCTAGGCCGTTCTAGTTATTCGTTTCGAGCATCAGAATTGCGAAAATTTGGAGTTTCTCAAGCGTTTCTTACCTCAAAACTGCCATATCTCGCGAACGGATTGACCAATCCACAAAGTTTCTGTTGCATCTGAAAGTAGTAGCTCGCCCGATTACAATGGTATGAGTAGTTTTCCCCTAGGCCGTTCTAGTTATTCGTTTCGAGCATCAGAACTGCGAAAATTTGGAGTTTCTCAAGCGTTTCTTACCTCAAAACTGCCATATCTCGCGAACGGATTGACCAATCCGCAAAGTTTCTGTTGCATCTGAAAGTAGAACCTCGCCCCATTACAACGGTATGAGTAGTTTTCCCCTAGGCCGTTCTAGTTGTTCGTTTCGAGCATCAGAACTGCGAAAATTTGGAGTTTCTCAAGCGTTTCTTACCTCAAAACTGCCATATCTCGCGAACGGATTGACCAATCCGCAAAGTTTCTGTTGCATCTGAAAGTAGAAACTCGCCCCATTACAACGGCATGAGTAGTTTTCCCCTAGGCCGTTCTAGTTATTCGTTTCGAGCATCAGAATTGCGAAAATTTGGAGTTTCTCAAGCGTTTCTTACCTCAAAACTGCCATATCTCGCGAACGGATTGACCAATCCGCAAAGTTTCTGTTGCATCTGAAAGTAGAAACTCGCCCCATTACAACGGCATGAGTAGTTTTCCCCTAGGCCGTTCTAGTTATTCGTTTCGAGCATCAGAACTAAGAAAATTTGGAGTTTCTCAAGCGTTTCTTACCTCAAAACTGCCATATCTCGCGAACGGATTGACCAATCCGCAAAGTTTCTGTTGCATCTGAAAGTAGTAGCTCGCCCGATTACAATGGTATGAGTAGTTTTCCCCTAGGCCGTTCTAGTTATTCGTTTCGAGCAACAGAACTGCGAAAATTTGGAGTTTCTCAAGAGTTTCTTACTTCAAAACTGCCATATCTCGCGAACGGATTTACCAATCCGCAAAGTTTCTGTTGCATCTGAAAGTAGAAACTCGCCCCATTACAACGGTATGAGTAGTTTTCCCCTAGGCCGTTCTAGTTATTCGTTTCGAGCATCAGAACTGCGAAAATTTGGAGTTTCTCAAGCGTTTCTTACCTCAAAACTGCCATATCTCGCGAACGGATTGACCAATCCGCAAAGTTTCTGTTGCATCTGAAAGTAGAAACTCGCGCCATTACAACGGTATGAGTAGTTTTCCCCTAGGCTGTTCTAGTTATTCTTTTCGAGCATCAGAACTGCGAAAATTTTGAGTTTCTCAAGCGTTTCTTACCTCAAAACTGCCATATCTCGCGAACGGATTGACCAATCCGCAAAGTTTCTGTTGCATCTGGAAGTAGATGCCCGCCCGATTACAATGGTATGAGTAGTTTTCCCCTAGGCCGTTCTAGTTATTCGTTTCGAGCATCAGAACTGCGAAAATTTGGAGTTTCTCAAGCGTTTCTTACCTCAAAGCTGCCATATCTCGCGAACGGATTGACCAATCCGCAAAGTTTCTGTTGCATCTGAAAGTAGAAACTCGCCCCATTACAACGGCATGAGTAGTTTTCCCCTAGGCCGTTCTAGTTATTCGTTTCGAGCATCAGAACTAAGAAAATTTGGAGTTTCTCAAGCGTTTCTTACCTCAAAACTGCCATATCTCGCGAACGGATTGACCAATCCGCAAAGTTTCTGTTGCATCTGAAAGTAGAAGCACGCCCGATTACAATGGTATGAGTAGTTTTCCCCTAGGCCGTTCTAGTTATTCGTTTCGAGCAACAGAACTGCGAAAATTTGGAGTTTCTCAAGCGTTTCTTACCTCAAAACTGCCATATCTCGCGAACGGATTGACCAATCCGGAAAGTTTCTGTTGCATCTGAAAGTAGTAGCTCGCCCGATTACAATGGTATGAGTAGTGTTCCCCTAGGCCGTTCTAGTTATTCGTTTCGAGCAACAGAACTGCGAAAATTTGGAGTTTCTCAAGAGTTTCTTACTTCAAAACTGCCATATCTCGCGAACGGATTGACCAATCCGCAAAGTTTCTGTTGCATCTGAAAGTAGAAACTCGCCCCATTACAACGGCATGAGTAGTTTTCCCCTAGGCCGTTCTAGTTATTCGTTTCGAGCATCAGAACTAAGAAAATTTGGAGTTTCTCAAGCGTTTCTTACCTCAAAACTGCCATATCTCGCGAACGGATTGACCAATCCGCAAAGTTTCTGTTGCATCTGAAAGTAGTAGCTCGCCCGATTACAATGGTATGAGTAGTTTTCCCCTAGGCCGTTCTAGTTATTCGTTTCGAGCAACAGAACTGCGAAAATTTGGAGTTTCTCAAGAGTTTCTTACTTCAAAACTGCCATATCTCGCGAACGGATTTACCAATCCGCAAAGTTTCTGTTGCATCTGAAAGTAGAAACTCGCCCCATTACAACGGTATGAGTAGTTTTCCCCTAGGCCGTTCTAGTTATTCGTTTCGAGCATCAGAACTGCGAAAATTTGGAGTTTCTCAAGCGTTTCTTACCTCAAAACTGCCATATCTCGCGAACGGATTGACCAATCCGCAAAGTTTCTGTTGCATCTGAAAGTAGAAACTCGCGCCATTACAACGGTATGAGTAGTTTTCCCCTAGGCTGTTCTAGTTATTCGTTTCGAGCATCAGAACTGCGAAAATTTTGAGTTTCTCAAGCGTTTCTTACCTCAAAACTGCCATATCTCGCGAACGGATTGACCAATCCGCAAAGTTTCTGTTGCATCTGGAAGTAGAAGCCCGCCCGATTACAATGGTATGAGTAGTTTTCCCCTAGGCCGTTCTAGTTATTCGTTTCGAGCATCAGAACTGCGAAAATTTGGAGTTTCTCAAGCGTTTCTTACCTCAAAACTGCCATATCTCGCGAACGGATTGACCAATCCGCAAAGTTTCTGTTGCATCTGAAAGTAGAAACTCGCCCCATTACAACGGCATGAGTAGTTTTCCCCTAGGCCGTTCTAGTTATTCGTTTCGAGCATCAGAACTAAGAAAATTTGGAGTTTCTCAAGCGTTTCTTACCTCAAAACTGCCATATCTCGCGAACGGATTGACCAATCCGCAAAGTTTCTGTTGCATCTGAAAGTAGAAGCACGCCCGATTACAATGGTATGAGTAGTTTTCCCCTAGGCCGTTCTAGTTATTCGTTTCGAGCAACAGAACTGCGAAAATTTGGAGTTTCTCAAGCGTTTCTTACCTCAAAACTGCCATATCTCGCGAACGGATTGACCAATCCGAAAAGTTTCTGTTGCATCTGAAAGTAGTAGCTCGCCCGATTACAATGGTATGAGTAGTTTTCCCCTAGGCCGTTCTAGTTATTCGTTTCGAGCAACAGAACTGCGAAAATTTGGAGTTTCTCAAGAGTTTCTTACTTCAAAACTGCCATATCTCGCGAACGGATTGACCAATCCGCAAAGTTTCTGTTGCATCTGAAAGTAGAAACTCGCCCCATTACAACGGTATGAGTAGTTTTCCCCTAGGCCGTTCTAGTTATTCGTTTCGAGCATCAGAACTGCGAAAATTTGGAGTTTCTCAAGCGTTTCTTACCTCAAAACTGCCATATCTCGCGAACGGATTGACCAATCCGCAAAGTTTCTGTTGCATCTGAAAGAAGAAACTCGCGCCATTACAACGGTATGAGTAGTTTTCCCCTAGGCCGTTCTAGTTATTCGTTTCGAGCATCAGAACTGCGAAAATTTGGAGTTTCTCAAGCGTTTCTTACCTCAAAACTGCCATATCTCGCGAACGGATTGACCAATCCGCAAAGTTTCTGTTGCATCTGAAAGTAGAAACTCGCGCCATTACAACGGTATGAGTAGTTTTCCCCTAGGCCGTTCTAGTTATTCGTTTCGAGCATCAGAACTGCGAAAATTTTGAGTTTCTCAAGCGTTTCTTACCTCAAAACTGCCATATCTCGCGAACGGATTGACCAATCCGCAAAGTTTCTGTTGCATCTGAAAGTAGAAACTCGCCCCATTACAACGGCATGAGTAGTTTTCCCCTAGGCCGTTCTAGTTATACGTTTCGAGCATCAGAACTAAGAAAATTTGGAGTTTCTCAAGCGTTTCTTACCTCAAAACTGCCATATCTCGCGAACGGATTGACCAATCCGCAAAGTTTCTGTTGCATCTGAAAGTAGTAGCTCGCCCGATTACAATGGTATGAGTAGTTTTCCCCTAGGCCGTTCTAGTTATTCGTTTCGAGCAACAGAACTGCGAAAATTTGGAGTTTCTCAAGAGTTTCTTACTTCAAAACTGCCATATCTCGCGAACGGATTTACCAATCCGCAAAGTTTCTGTTGCATCTGAAAGTAGAAACTCGCCCCATTACAACGGTATGAGTAGTTTTCCCCTAGGCCGTTCTAGTTATTCGTTTCGAGCATCAGAACTGCGAAAATTTGGAGTTTCTCAAGCGTTTCTTACCTCAAAACTGCCATATCTCGCGAACGGATTGACCAATCCGCAAAGTTTCTGTTGCATCTGAAAGTAGAAACTCGCGCCATTACAACGGTATGAGTAGTTTTCCCCTAGGCTGTTCTAGTTATTCGTTTCGAGCATCAGAACTGCGAAAATTTTGAGTTTCTCAAGCGTTTCTTACCTCAAAACTGCCATATCTCGCGAACGGATTGACCAATCCGCAAAGTTTCTGTTGCATCTGGAAGTAGAAGCCCGCCCGATTACAATGGTATGAGTAGTTTTCCCCTAGGCCGTTCTAGTTATTCGTTTCGAGCATCAGAACTGCGAAAATTTGGAGTTTCTCAAGCGTTTCTTACCTCAAAACTGCCATATCTCGCGAACGGATTGACCAATCCGCAAAGTTTCTGTTGCATCTGAAAGTAGAAACTCGCCCCATTACAACGGCATGAGTAGTTTTCCCCTAGGCCGTTCTAGTTATTCGTTTCGAGCATCAGAACTAAGAAAATTTGGAGTTTCTCAAGCGTTTCTTACCTCAAAACTGCCATATCTCGCGAACGGATTGACCAATCCGCAAAGTTTCTGTTGCATCTGAAAGTAGAAGCACGCCCGATTACAATGGTATGAGTAGTTTTCCCCTAGGCCGTTCTAGTTATTCGTTTCGAGCAACAGAACTGCGAAAATTTGGAGTTTCTCAGGCGTTTCTTACCTCAAAACTGCCATATCTCGCGAACGGATTGACCAATCCGAAAAGTTTCTGTTGCATCTGAAAGTAGTAGCTCGCCCGATTACAATGGTATGAGTAGTTTTCCCCTAGGCCGTTCTAGTTATTCGTTTCGAGCAACAGAACTGCGAAAATTTGGAGTTTCTCAAGAGTTTCTTACTTCAAAACTGCCATATCTCGCGAACGGATTGACCAATCCGCAAAGTTTCTGTTGCATCTGAAAGTAGAAACTCGCCCCATTACAACGGTATGAGTAGTTTTCCCCTAGGCCGTTCTAGTTATTCGTTTCGAGCATCAGAACTGCGAAAATTTGGAGTTTCTCAAGCGTTTCTTACCTCAAAACTGCCATATCTCGCGAACGGATTGACCAATCCGCAAAGTTTCTGTTGCATCTGAAAGAAGAAACTCGCGCCATTACAACGGTATGAGTAGTTTTCCCCTAGGCCGTTCTAGTTATTCGTTTCGAGCATCAGAACTGCGAAAATTTGGAGTTTCTCAAGCGTTTCTTACCTCAAAACTGCCATATCTCGCGAACGGATTGACCAATCCGCAAAGTTTCTGTTGCATCTGAAAGTAGAAACTCGCGCCATTACAACGGTATGAGTAGTTTTCCCCTAGGCCGTTCTAGTTATTCGTTTCGAGCATCAGAACTGCGAAAATTTTGAGTTTCTCAAGCGTTTCTTACCTCAAAACTGCCATATCTCGCGAACGGATTGACCAATCCGCAAAGTTTCTGTTGCATCTGGAAGTAGAAACTCGCCCCATTACAACGGTATGAGTAGTTTTCCCCTAGGCCGTTCTAGTTATTCGTTTCGAGGATCAGAACTGCGAAAATTTGGAGTTTCTCAAGCATTTCTTACCTCAAAACTGCCATATCTCGCGAACGGATTGACCAATCCGCAAAGTTTCTGTTGCATCTGAAAGTAGAAACTCGCCCCATTACAATGGTATGAGTAGTTTTCCCCTAGGCCGTTCTAGTTATTCGTTTCGAGCAACAGAACTGCGAAAATTTGGAGTTTCTCAAGCGTTTCTTACCTCAAAGCAGCCATATCTCGCGAACGGATTGACCAATCCGCAAAGTTTCTGTTGCATCTGAAAGTAGAAGCCCGCCCGATTACAATGGTATGAGTAGTTTTCCCCTAGGCCGTTCTAGTTATTCGTTTCGAGCAACAGAACTGCGAAAATTTGGAGTTTCACAAGCGTTTCTTACCTCAAAACTGCCATATCTCGCGAACGGATTGACCAATCCGCAAAGTTTCTGTTGCATCTGAAAGTAGAAACTCGCCCCATTACAACGGTATGAGTAGTTTTCCCCTAGGCCGTTCTAGTTATTCGTTTCGAGCATCAGAACTGCGAAAATTTTGAGTTTCTCAAGCGTTTCTTACCTCAAAACTGCCATATCTCGCGAACGGATTGACCAATCCGCAAAGTTTCTGTTGCATCTGAAAGTAGAAACTCGCCCCATTACAACGGCATGAGTAGTTTTCCCCTAGGCCGTTCTAGTTATTCGTTTCGAGCATCAGAACTAAGAAAATTTGGAGTTTCTCAAGCGTTTCTTACCTCAAAACTGCCATATCTCGCGAACGGATTGACCAATCCGCAAAGTTTCTGCTGCATCTGAAAGTAGAAGCTCGCCCGATTACAATGGTATGAGTAGTTTTCCCCTAGGCCGTTCTAGTTATTCGTTTCGAGCAACAGAACTGCGAAAATTTGGAGTTTCTCAAGCGTTTCTTACCTCAAATTTGCCATATCTCGCGAACGGATTGACCAATCCACAAAGTTTCTGCTGCATCTGAAAGTAGAAGCTCGCCCGATTACAATGGTATGAGTAGTTTTCCCCTAGGCCGTTCTAGTTATTCGTTTCGAGCAACAGAACTGCGAAAATTTGGAGTTTCTCAAGCGTTTCTTACCTCAAATTTGCCATATCTCGCGAACGGATTGACCAATCCACAAAGTTTCTGTTGCATCTGAAAGTAGTAGCTCGCCCGATTACAATGGTATGAGTAGTTTTCCCCTAGGCCGTTCTAGTTATTCGTTTCGAGCATCAGAACTGCGAAAATTTGGAGTTTCTCAAGCGTTTCTTACCTCAAAACTGCCATATCTCGCGAACGGATTGACCAATCCGCAAAGTTTCTGTTGCATCTGAAAGTAGAAACTCGCCCCATTACAACGGCATGAGTAGTTTTCCCCTAGGCCGTTCTAGTTATTCGTTTCGAGCATCAGAACTAAGAAAATTTGGAGTTTCTCAAGCGTTTCTTACCTCAAAACTGCCATATCTCGCGAACGGATTGACCAATCCGCAAAGTTTCTGTTGCATCTGAAAGTAGAAGCACGCCCGATTACAATGGTATGAGTAGTTTTCCCCTAGGCCGTTCTAGTTATTCGTTTCGAGCAACAGAACTGCGAAAATTTGGAGTTTCTCAAGCGTTTCTTACCTCAAAACTGCCATATCTCGCGAACGGATTGACCAATCCGAAAAGTTTCTGTTGCATCTGAAAGTAGTAGCTCGCCCGATTACAATGGTATGAGTAGTTTTCCCCTAGGCCGTTCTAGTTATTCGTTTCGAGCAACAGAACTGCGAAAATTTGGAGTTTCTCAAGAGTTTCTTACTTCAAAACTGCCATATCTCGCGAACGGATTGACCAATCCGCAAAGTTTCTGTTGCATCTGAAAGTAGAAACTCGCCCCATTACAACGGTATGAGTAGTTTTCCCCTAGGCCGTTCTAGTTATTCGTTTCGAGCATCAGAACTGCGAAAATTTGGAGTTTCTCAAGCGTTTCTTACCTCAAAACTGCCATATCTCGCGAACGGATTGACCAATCCGCAAAGTTTCTGTTGCATCTGAAAGAAGAAACTCGCGCCATTACAACGGTATGAGTAGTTTTCCCCTAGGCCGTTCTAGTTATTCGTTTCGAGCATCAGAACTGCGAAAATTTGGAGTTTCTCAAGCGTTTCTTACCTCAAAACTGCCATATCTCGCGAACGGATTGACCAATCCGCAAAGTTTCTGTTGCATCTGAAAGTAGAAACTCGCGCCATTACAACGGTATGAGTAGTTTTCCCCTAGGCCGTTCTAGTTATTCGTTTCGAGCATCAGAACTGCGAAAATTTTGAGTTTCTCAAGCGTTTCTTACCTCAAAACTGCCATATCTCGCGAACGGATTGACCAATCCGCAAAGTTTCTGTTGCATCTGGAAGTAGAAACTCGCCCCATTACAACGGTATGAGTAGTTTTCCCCTAGGCCGTTCTAGTTATTCGTTTCGAGGATCAGAACTGCGAAAATTTGGAGTTTCTCAAGCATTTCTTACCTCAAAACTGCCATATCTCGCGAACGGATTGACCAATCCGCAAAGTTTCTGTTGCATCTGAAAGTAGAAACTCGCCCCATTACAATGGTATGAGTAGTTTTCCCCTAGGCCGTTCTAGTTATTCGTTTCGAGCAACAGAACTGCGAAAATTTGGAGTTTCTCAAGCGTTTCTTACCTCAAAGCAGCCATATCTCGCGAACGGATTGACCAATCCGCAAAGTTTCTGTTGCATCTGAAAGTAGAAGCCCGCCCGATTACAATGGTATGAGTAGTTTTCCCCTAGGCCGTTCTAGTTATTCGTTTCGAGCAACAGAACTGCGAAAATTTGGAGTTTCACAAGCGTTTCTTACCTCAAAACTGCCATATCTCGCGAACGGATTGACCAATCCGCAAAGTTTCTGTTGCATCTGAAAGTAGAAACTCGCCCCATTACAACGGTATGAGTAGTTTTCCCCTAGGCCGTTCTAGTTATTCGTTTCGAGCATCAGAACTGCGAAAATTTTGAGTTTCTCAAGCGTTTCTTACCTCAAAACTGCCATATCTCGCGAACGGATTGACCAATCCGCAAAGTTTCTGTTGCATCTGAAAGTAGAAACTCGCCCCATTACAACGGCATGAGTAGTTTTCCCCTAGGCCGTTCTAGTTATTCGTTTCGAGCATCAGAACTAAGAAAATTTGGAGTTTCTCAAGCGTTTCTTACCTCAAAACTGCCATATCTCGCGAACGGATTGACCAATCCGCAAAGTTTCTGCTGCATCTGAAAGTAGAAGCTCGCCCGATTACAATGGTATGAGTAGTTTTCCCCTAGGCCGTTCTAGTTATTCGTTTCGAGCAACAGAACTGCGAAAATTTGGAGTTTCTCAAGCGTTTCTTACCTCAAATTTGCCATATCTCGCGAACGGATTGACCAATCCACAAAGTTTCTGTTGCATCTGAAAGTAGTAGCTCGCCCGATTACAATGGTATGAGTAGTTTTCCCCTAGGCCGTTCTAGTTATTCGTTTCGAGCAACAGAACTGCGAAAATTTGGAGTTTCTCAAGAGTTTCTTACTTCAAAACTGCCATATCTCGCGAACGGATTGACCAATCCGCAAAGTTTCTGTTGCATCTGAAAGTAGAAACTCGCCCCATTACAACGGTATGAGTAGTTTTCCCCTAGGCCGTTCTAGTTATTCGTTTCGAGCATCAGAACTGCGAAAATTTGGAGTTTCTCAAGCGTTTCTTACCTCAAAACTGCCATATCTCGCGAACGGATTGACCAAGCCGCAAAGTTTCTGTTGCATCTGAAAGTAGAAACTCGCGCCATTACAACGGTATGAGTAGTTTTCCCCTAGGCCGTTCTAGTTATTCGTTTCGAGCATCAGAACTGCGAAAATTTGGAGTTTCTCAAGCGTTTCTTACCTCAAAACTGCCATATCTCGCGAACGGATTGACCAATCCGCAAAGTTTCTGCTGCATCTGAAAGTAGAAGCTCGCCCGATTACAATGGTATGAGTAGTTTTCCCCTAGGCCGTTCTAGTTATTCGTTTCGAGCAACAGAACTGCGAAAATTTGGAGTTTCTCAAGCGTTTCTTACCTCAAAATTGCCATATCTTGCGAACGGATTGACCAATCCACAAAGTTTCTGTTGCATCTGAAAGTAGTAGCTCGCCCGATTACAATGGTATGAGTAGTTTTCCCCTAGGCCGTTCTAGTTATTCGTTTCGAGCAACAGAACTGCGAAAATTTGGAGTTTCTCAAGAGTTTCTTACTTCAAAACTGCCATATCTCGCGAACGGATTGACCAATCCGCAAAGTTTCTGTTGCATCTGAAAGTAGAAACTCGCCCCATTACAACGGTATGAGTAGTTTTCCCCTAGGCCGTTCTAGTTATTCGTTTCGAGCATCAGAACTGCGAAAATTTGGAGTTTCTCAAGCGTTTCTTACCTCAAAACTGCCATATCTCGCGAACGGATTGACCAAGCCGCAAAGTTTCTGTTGCATCTGAAAGTAGAAACTCGCGCCATTACAACGGTATGAGTAGTTTTCCCCTAGGCCGTTCTAGTTATTCGTTTCGAGCATCAGAACTGCGAAAATTTGGAGTTTCTCAAGCGTTTCTTACCTCAAAACTGCCATATCTCGCGAACGGATTGACCAATCCGCAAAGTTTCTGTTGCATCTGGAAGTAGAAACTCGCCCCATTACAACGGTATGAGTAGTTATCCCCTAGGCCGTTCTAGTTATTCGTTTCGAGGATCAGAACTGCGAATATTTGGAGTTTCTCAAGCGTTTCTTACCTCAAAACTGCCATATCTCGCGAACGGATTGACCAATCCGCAAAGTTTCTGTTGCATCTGAAAGTAGAAACTCGCCCCATTACAACGGTATGAGTAGTTTTCCCCTAGGCCGTTCTAGTTATTCGTTTCGAGCATCAGAACTGCGAAAATTTTGAGTTTCTCAAGCGTTTCTTACCTCAAAACTGCCATATCTCGCGAACGGATTGACCAATCCGCAAAGTTTCTGTTGCATCTGAAAGTAGAAACTCGCGCCATTACAACGGTATGAGTAGTTTTCCCCTAGGCCGTTCTAGTTATTCGTTTCGAGCATCAGAACTGCGAAAATTTGGAGTTTCTCAAGCGTTTCTTACCTCAAAACTGCCATATCTCGCGAACGGATTGACCAATCCGCAAAGTTTCTGTTGCATCTGAAAGTAGAAACTCGCGCCATTACAACGGTATGAGTAGTTTTCCCCTAGGCCGTTCTAGTTATTCGTTTCGAGCATCAGAACTGCGAAAATTTGGAGTTTCTCAAGCGTTTCTTACCTCAAAACTGCCATATCTCGCGAACGGATTGACCAATCCGCAAAGTTTCTGCTGCATCTGAAAGTAGAAGCTCGCCCGATTACAATGGTATGAGTAGTTTTCCCCTAGGCCGTTCTAGTTATTCGTTTCGAGCATCAGAACTGCGAAAATTTGGAGTTTCCCAAGCGTTTCTTACCTCAAAACTGCCATATCTCGCGAACGGATTGACCAATCCGCAAAGTTTCTGTTGCATCTGAAAGTAGAAACTCGCGCCATTACAACGGTATGAGTAGTTTTCCCCTAGGCCGTTCTAGTTATTCGTTTCGAGCATCAGAACTGCGAAAATTTTGAGTTTCTCAAGCGTTTCTTACCTCAAAACTGCCATATCTCGCGAACGGATTGACCAATCCGCAAAGTTTCTGTTGCATCTGAAAGTAGAACCTCGCCCCATTACAACGGTATGAGTAGTTTTCCCCTAGGCCGTTCTAGTTATTCGTTTCGAGCATCAGAACTGCGAAAATTTGGAGTTTCTCAAGCGTTTCTTACCTCAAAACTGCCATATCTCGCGAACGGATTGACCAATCCGCAAAGTTTCTGTTGCATCTGAAAGTAGAAACTCGCCCCATTACAACGGCATGAGTAGTTTTCCCCTAGGCCGTTCTAGTTATTCGTTTCGAGCAACAGAACTGCGAAAATTTGGAGTTTCACAAGCGTTTCTTACCTCAAAACTGCCATATCTCGCGAACGGATTGACCAATCCGCAAAGTTTCTGTTGCATCTGAAAGTAGAAACTCGCCCCATTACAACGGTATGAGTAGTTTTCCCCTAGGCCGTTCTAGTTATTCGTTTCGAGCATCAGAACTGCGAAAATTTGGAGTTTCTCAAGCGTTTCTTACCTCAAAACTGCCATATCTCGCGAACGGATTGACCAATCCGCAAAGTTTCTGTTGCATCTGAAAGTAGAACCTCGCCCCATTACAACGGTATGAGTAGTTTTCCCCTAGGCCGTTCTAGTTATTCGTTTCGAGCATCAGAACTGCGAAAATTTGGAGTTTCTCAAGCGTTTCTTACCTCAAAGCTGCCATATCTCGCGAACGGATTGACCAATCCGCAAAGTTTCTGTTGCATCTGGAAGTAGAAACTCGCCCGATTACAATGGTATGAGTAGTTTTCCCCTAGGCCGTTCTAGTTATTCGTTTCGAGCAACAGAACTGCGAAAATTTGGAGTTTCTCAAGCGTTTCTTACCTCAAAACTGCCATATCTCGCGAACGGATTGACCAATCCGCAAAGTTTCTGTTGCATCTGAAAGTAGAAACTCGCCCCATTACAACGGTATGAGTAGTTTTCCCCTAGGCCGTTCTAGTTATTCGTTTCGAGCATCAGAACTGCGAAAATTTGGAGTTTCTCAAGCGTTTCTTACCTCAAAACTGCCATATCTCGCGAACGGATTGACCAATCCGCAAAGTTTCTGTTGCATCTGAAAGTAGAAACTCGCGCCATTACAACGGTATGAGTAGTTTTCCCCTAGGCCGTTCTAGTTATTCGTTTCGAGCATCAGAACTGCGAAAATTTTGAGTTTCTCAAGCGTTTCTTACCTCAAAACTGCCATATCTCGCGAACGGATTGACCAATCCGCAAAGTTTCTGTTGCATCTGAAAGTAGAACCTCGCCCCATTACAACGGTATGAGTAGTTTTCCCCTAGGCCGTTCTAGTTATTCGTTTCGAGCATCAGAACTGCGAAAATTTGGAGTTTCTCAAGCGTTTCTTACCTCAAAACTGCCATATCTCGCGAACGGATTGACCAATCCGCAAAGTTTCTGTTGCATCTGAAAGTAGAAACTCGCCCCATTACAACGGCATGAGTAGTTTTCCCCTAGGCCGTTCTAGTTATTCGTTTCGAGCAACAGAACTGCGAAAATTTGGAGTTTCACAAGCGTTTCTTACCTCAAAACTGCCATATCTCGCGAACGGATTGACCAATCCGCAAAGTTTCTGTTGCATCTGAAAGTAGAAACTCGCCCCATTACAACGGTATGAGTAGTTTTCCCCTAGGCCGTTCTAGTTATTCGTTTCGAGCATCAGAACTGCGAAAATTTGGAGTTTCTCAAGCGTTTCTTACCTCAAAACTGCCATATCTCGCGAACGGATTGACCAATCCGCAAAGTTTCTGTTGCATCTGAAAGTAGAACCTCGCCCCATTACAACGGTATGAGTAGTTTTCCCCTAGGCCGTTCTAGTTATTCGTTTCGAGCATCAGAACTGCGAAAATTTGGAGTTTCTCAAGCGTTTCTTACCTCAAAACTGCCATATCTCGCGAACGGATTGACCAATCCGCAAAGTTTCTGTTGCATCTGAAAGTAGAAGCTCGCACGATTACAATGGTATGAGTAGTTTTCCCCTAGGCCGTTCTAGTTATTCGTTTCGAGCATCAGAACTTCGAAAATTTTGAGTTTCTCAAGCGTTTCTTACCTCAAAACTGCCATATCTCGCGAACGGATTGACCAATCCGCAAAGTTTCTGTTGCATCTGAAAGTAGAACCTCGCCCCATTACAACGGTATGAGTAGTTTTCCCCTAGGCCGTTCTAGTTATTCGTTTCGAGCATCAGAACTGCGAAAATTTGGAGTTTCTCAAGCGTTTCTTACCTCAAAACTGCCATATCTCGCGAACGGATTGACCAATCCGCAAAGTTTCTGTTGCATCTGAAAGTAGAAACTCGCCCCATTACAACGGCATGAGTAGTTTTCCCCTAGGCCGTTCTAGTTATTCGTTTCGAGCAACAGAACTGCGAAAATTTGGAGTTTCACAAGCGTTTCTTACCTCAAAACTGCCATATCTCGCGAACGGATTGACCAATCCGCAAAGTTTCTGTTGCATCTGAAAGTAGAAACTCGCCCCATTACAACGGTATGAGTAGTTTTCCCCTAGGCCGTTCTAGTTATTCGTTTCGAGCATCAGAACTGCGAAAATTTGGAGTTTCTCAAGAGTTTCTTACATCAAAACTGCCATATCTCGCGAACGGATTGACCAATCCGCAAAGTTTCTGTTGCATCTGAAAGTAGAACCTCGCCCCATTACAACGGTATGAGTAGTTTTCCCCTAGGCCGTTCTAGTTATTCGTTTCGAGCATCAGAACTGCGAAAATTTGGAGTTTCTCAAGCGTTTCTTACCTCAAAACTGCCATATCTCGCGAACGGATTGACCAATCCGCAAAGTTTCTGTTGCATCTGAAAGTAGAAGCTCGCCCGATTACAATGGTATGAGTAGTTTTCCCCTAGGCCGTTCTAGTTATTCGTTTCGAGCAACAGAACTGCGAAAATTTGGAGTTTCTCAAGCGTTTCTTACCTCAAAACTGCCATATCTCGCGAACGGATTGACCAATCCGCAAAGTTTCTGTTGCATCTGAAAGTAGAAACTCGCCCCATTACAACGGCATGAGTAGTTTTCCCCTAGGCCGTTCTAGTTATTCGTTTCGAGCATCAGAACTGCGAAAATTTGGAGTTTCTCAAGCGTTTCTTACCTCAAAACTGCCATATCTCGCGAACGGATTGACCAATCCGCAAAGTTTCTGTTGCATCTGAAAGTAGAACCTCGCCCCATTACAACGGTATGAGTAGTTTTCCCCTAGGCCGTTCTAGTTGTTCGTTTCGAGCATCAGAACTGCGAAAATTTGGAGTTTCTCAAGCGTTTCTTACCTCAAAACTGCCATATCTCGCGAACGGATTGACCAATCCGCAAAGTTTCTGTTGCATCTGAAAGTAGAAACTCGCCCCATTACAACGGCATGAGTAGTTTTCCCCTAGGCCGTTCTAGTTATTCGTTTCGAGCATCAGAACTGCGAAAATTTGGAGTTTCTCAAGCGTTTCTTACCTCAAAACTGCCATATCTCGCGAACGGATTGACCAATCCGCAAAGTTTCTGTTGCATCTGAAAGTAGAAACTCGCGCCATTACAACGGTATGAGTAGTTTTCCCCTAGGCCGTTCTAGTTATTCGTTTCGAGCATCAGAACTGCGAAAATTTGGAGTTTCTCAAGCGTTTCTTACCTCAAAACTGCCATATCTCGCGAACGGATTGACCAATCCGCAAAGTTTCTGTTGCATCTGAAAGTAGAAACTCGCCCCATTACAACGGTATGAGTAGTTTTCCCCTAGGCCGTTCTAGTTATTCGTTTCGAGCATCAGAACTGCGAAAATTTTGAGTTTCTCAAGCGTTTCTTACCTCAAAACTGCCATATCTCGCGAACGGATTGACCAATCCGCAAAGTTTCTGTTGCATCTGGAAGTAGAAACTCGCCCCATTACAACGGTATGAGTAGTTTTCCCCTAGGCCGTTCTAGTTATTCGTTTCGAGGATCAGAACTGCGAAAATTTGGAGTTTCTCAAGCGTTTCTTACCTCAAAACTGCCATATCTCGCGAACGGATTGACCAATCCGCAAAGTTTCTGTTGCATCTGGAAGTAGAAACTCGCCCCATTACAACGGTATGAGTAGTTTTCCCCTAGGCCGTTCTAGTTATTCGTTTGGAGGATCAGAACTGCGAAAATTTGGAGTTTCTCAAGCGTTTCTTACCTCAAAACTGCCATATCTCGCGAACGGATTGACCAATCCGCAAAGTTTCTGTTGCATCTGAAAGTAGAAACTCGCCCCATTACAACGGTATGAGTAGTTTTCCCCTAGGCCGTTCTAGTTATTCGTTTCGAGCATCAGAACTGCGAAAATTTTGAGTTTCTCAAGCGTTTCTTACCTCAAAACTGCCATATCTCGCGAACGGATTGACCAATCCGCAAAGTTCTGTTGCATCTGAAAGTAGAAACTCGCCCCATTACAACGGTATGAGTAGTTTTCCCCTAGGCCGTTCTAGTTATTCGTTTCGAGCATCAGAACTGCGAAAATTTGGAGTTTCTCAAGCGTTTCTTACCTCAAAACTGCCATATCTCGCGAACGGATTGACCAATCCGCAAAGTTTCTGTTGCATCTGAAAGTAGAACCTCGCCCCATTACAACGGTATGAGTAGTTTTCCCCTAGGCCGTTCTAGTTATTCGTTTCGAGCATCAGAACTGCGAAAATTTGGAGTTTCTCAAGCGTTTCTTACCTCAAAATTGCCATATCTCGCGAACGGATTGACCAATCCACAAAGTTTCTGTTGCATCTGAAAGTAGTAGCTCGCCCGATTACAATGGTATGAGTAGTTTTCCCCTAGGCCGTTCTAGTTATTCGTTTCGAGCAACAGAACTGCGAAAATTTGGAGTTTCTCAAGAGTTTCTTACTTCAAAACTGCCATATCTCGCGAACGGATTGACCAATCCGCAAAGTTTCTGTTGCATCTGAAAGTAGAAACTCGCCCCATTACAACGGTATGAGTAGTTTTCCCCTAGGCCGTTCTAGTTATTCGTTTCGAGCATCAGAACTGCGAAAATTTGGAGTTTCTCAAGCGTTTCTTACCTCAAAACTGCCATATCTCGCGAACGGATTGACCAATCCGCAAAGTTTCTGTTGCATCTGAAAGTAGAAACTCGCGCCATTACAACGGTATGAGTAGTTTTCCCCTAGGCCGTTCTAGTTATTCGTTTCGAGCATCAGAACTGCGAAAATTTTGAGTTTCTCAAGCGTTTCTTACCTCAAAACTGCCATATCTCGCGAACGGATTGACCAATCCGCAAAGTTTCTGTTGCATCTGAAAGTAGAACCTCGCCCCATTACAACGGTATGAGTAGTTTTCCCCTAGGCCGTTCTAGTTATTCGTTTCGAGCATCAGAACTGCGAAAATTTGGAGTTTCTCAAGCGTTTCTTACCTCAAAACTGCCATATCTCGCGAACGGATTGACCAATCCGCAAAGTTTCTGTTGCATCTGAAAGTAGAAACTCGCCCCATTACAACGGCATGAGTAGTTTTCCCCTAGGCCGTTCTAGTTATTCGTTTCGAGCAACAGAACTGCGAAAATTTGGAGTTTCACAAGCGTTTCTTACCTCAAAACTGCCATATCTCGCGAACGGATTGACCAATCCGCAAAGTTTCTGTTGCATCTGAAAGTAGAAACTCGCCCCATTACAACGGTATGAGTAGTTTTCCCCTAGGCCGTTCTAGTTATTCGTTTCGAGCATCAGAACTGCGAAAATTTGGAGTTTCTCAAGCGTTTCTTACCTCAAAACTGCCATATCTCGCGAACGGATTGACCAATCCGCAAAGTTTCTGTTGCATCTGAAAGTAGAACCTCGCCCCATTACAACGGTATGAGTAGTTTTCCCCTAGGCCGTTCTAGTTATTCGTTTCGAGCATCAGAACTGCGAAAATTTGGAGTTTCTCAAGCGTTTCTTACCTCAAAACTGCCATATCTCGCGAACGGATTGACCAATCCGCAAAGTTTCTGTTGCATCTGAAAGTAGAAGCTCGCCCGATTACAATGGTATGAGTAGTTTTCCCCTAGGCCGTTCTAGTTATTCGTTTCGAGCAACAGAACTGCGAAAATTTGGAGTTTCTCAAGCGTTTCTTACCTCAAAACTGCCATATCTCGCGAACGGATTGACCAATCCGCAAAGTTTCTGTTGCATCTGAAAGTAGAAACTCGCCCCATTACAACGGCATGAGTAGTTTTCCCCTAGGCCGTTCTAGTTATTCGTTTCGAGCATCAGAACTGCGAAAATTTGGAGTTTCTCAAGCGTTTCTTACCTCAAAACTGCCATATCTCGCGAACGGATTGACCAATCCGCAAAGTTTCTGTTGCATCTGAAAGTAGAAACTCGCCCCATTACAACGGCATGAGTAGTTTTCCCCTAGGCCGTTCTAGTTATTCGTTTCGAGCATCAGAACTGCGAAAATTTGGAGTTTCTCAAGCGTTTCTTACCTCAAAACTGCCATATCTCGCGAACGGATTGACCAATCCGCAAAGTTTCTGTTGCATCTGAAAGTAGAAACTCGCGCCATTACAACGGTATGAGTAGTTTTCCCCTAGGCCGTTCTAGTTATTCGTTTCGAGCATCAGAACTGCGAAAATTTTGAGTTTCTCAAGCGTTTCTTACCTCAAAACTGCCATATCTCGCGAACGGATTGACCAATCCGCAAAGTTTCTGTTGCATCTGAAAGTAGAACCTCGCCCCATTACAACGGTATGAGTAGTTTTCCCCTAGGCCGTTCTAGTTATTCGTTTCGAGCATCAGAACTGCGAAAATTTGGAGTTTCTCAAGCGTTTCTTACCTCAAAACTGCCATATCTCGCGAACGGATTGACCAATCCGCAAAGTTTCTGTTGCATCTGAAAGTAGAAACTCGCCCCATTACAACGGCATGAGTAGTTTTCCCCTAGGCCGTTCTAGTTATTCGTTTCGAGCAACAGAACTGCGAAAATTTGGAGTTTCACAAGCGTTTCTTACCTCAAAACTGCCATATCTCGCGAACGGATTGACCAATCCGCAAAGTTTCTGTTGCATCTGAAAGTAGAAACTCGCCCCATTACAACGGTATGAGTAGTTTTCCCCTAGGCCGTTCTAGTTATTCGTTTCGAGAATCAGAACTGCGAAAATTTGGAGTTTCTCAAGCGTTTCTTACCTCAAAACTGCCATATCTCGCGAACGGATTGACCAATCCGCAAAGTTTCTGTTGCATCTGAAAGTAGAACCTCGCCCCATTACAACGGTATGAGTAGTTTTCCCCTAGGCCGTTCTAGTTATTCGTTTCGAGCATCAGAACTGCGAAAATTTGGAGTTTCTCAAGCGTTTCTTACCTCAAAACTGCCATATCTTGCGAACGGATTGACCAATCCGCAAAGTTTCTGTTGCATCTGGAAGTAGAAACTCGCCCCATTACAACGGTATGAGTAGTTTTCCCCTAGGCCGTTCTAGTTATTCGTTTCGAGGATCAGAACTGCGAAAATTTGGAGTTTCTCAAGCGTTTCTTACCTCAAAACTGCCATATCTCGCGAACGGATTGACCAATCCGCAAAGTTTCTGTTGCATCTGAAAGTAGAAACTCGCCCCATTACAACGGTATGAGTAGTTTTCCCCTAGGCCGTTCTAGTTATTCGTTTCGAGCATCAGAACTGCGAAAATTTTGAGTTTCTCAAGCGTTTCTTACCTCAAAACTGCCATATCTCGCGAACGGATTGACCAATCCGCAAAGTTTCTGTTGCATCTGGAAGTAGAAACTCGCCCCATTACAACGGTATGAGTAGTTTTCCCCTAGGCCGTTCTAGTTATTCGTTTCGAGGATCAGAACTGCGAAAATTTGGAGTTTCTCAAGCGTTTCTTACCTCAAAACTGCCATATCTCGCGAACGGATTGACCAATCCGCAAAGTTTCTGTTGCATCTGGAAGTAGAAACTCGCCCCATTACAACGGTATGAGTAGTTTTCCCCTAGGCCGTTCTAGTTATTCGTTTGGAGGATCAGAACTGCGAAAATTTGGAGTTTCTCAAGCGTTTCTTACCTCAAAACTGCCATATCTCGCGAACGGATTGACCAATCCGCAAAGTTTCTGTTGCATCTGAAAGTAGAAACTCGCCCCATTACAACGGTATGAGTAGTTTTCCCCTAGGCCGTTCTAGTTATTCGTTTCGAGCATCAGAACTGCGAAAATTTGGAGTTTCTCAAGCGTTTCTTACTTCAAAACTGCCATATCTCGCGAACGGATTGACCAATCCGCAAAGTTTCTGTTGCATCTGAAAGTAGAAACTCGCCCCATTACAACGGCATGAGTAGTTTTCCCCTAGGCCGTTCTAGTTATTCGTTTCGAGCATCAGAACTGCGAAAATTTGGAGTTTCTCAAGCGTTTCTTACCTCAAAACTGCCATATCTCGCGAACGGATTGACCAATCCGCAAAGTTTCTGTTGCATCTGAAAGTAGAAACTCGCGCCATTACAACGGTATGAGTAGTTTTCCCCTAGGCCGTTCTAGTTATTCGTTTCGAGCATCAGAACTGCGAAAATTTGAGTTTCTCAAGCGTTTCTTACCTCAAAACTGCCATATCTCGCGAACGGATTGACCAATCCGCAAAGTTTCTGTTGCATCTGAAAGTAGAACCTCGCCCCATTACAACGGTATGAGTAGTTTTCCCCTAGGCCGTTCTAGTTATTCGTTTCGAGCATCAGAACTGCGAAAATTTGGAGTTTCTCAAGCGTTTCTTACCTCAAAACTGCCATATCTCGCGAACGGATTGACCAATCCGCAAAGTTTCTGTTGCATCTGAAAGTAGAAACTCGCCCCATTACAACGGCATGAGTAGTTTTCCCCTAGGCCGTTCTAGTTATTCGTTTCGAGCAACAGAACTGCGAAAATTTGGAGTTTCACAAGCGTTTCTTACCTCAAAACTGCCATATCTCGCGAACGGATTGACCAATCCGCAAAGTTTCTGTTGCATCTGAAAGTAGAAACTCGCCCCATTACAACGGTATGAGTAGTTTTCCCCTAGGCCGTTCTAGTTATTCGTTTCGAGAATCAGAACTGCGAAAATTTGGAGTTTCTCAAGCGTTTCTTACCTCAAAACTGCCATATCTCGCGAACGGATTGACCAATCCGCAAAGTTTCTGTTGCATCTGAAAGTAGAACCTCGCCCCATTACAACGGTATGAGTAGTTTTCCCCTAGGCCGTTCTAGTTATTCGTTTCGAGCATCAGAACTGCGAAAATTTGGAGTTTCTCAAGCGTTTCTTACCTCAAAACTGCCATATCTTGCGAACGGATTGACCAATCCGCAAAGTTTCTGTTGCATCTGGAAGTAGAAACTCGCCCCATTACAACGGTATGAGTAGTTTTCCCCTAGGCCGTTCTAGTTATTCGTTTCGAGGATCAGAACTGCGAAAATTTGGAGTTTCTCAAGCGTTTCTTACCTCAAAACTGCCATATCTCGCGAACGGATTGACCAATCCGCAAAGTTTCTGTTGCATCTGAAAGTAGAAACTCGCCCCATTACAACGGTATGAGTAGTTTTCCCCTAGGCCGTTCTAGTTATTCGTTTCGAGCATCAGAACTGCGAAAATTTTGAGTTTCTCAAGCGTTTCTTACCTCAAAACTGCCATATCTCGCGAACGGATTGACCAATCCGCAAAGTTTCTGTTGCATCTGGAAGTAGAAACTCGCCCCATTACAACGGTATGAGTAGTTTTCCCCTAGGCCGTTCTAGTTATTCGTTTCGAGGATCAGAACTGCGAAAATTTGGAGTTTCTCAAGCGTTTCTTACCTCAAAACTGCCATATCTCGCGAACGGATTGACCAATCCGCAAAGTTTCTGTTGCATCTGGAAGTAGAAACTCGCCCCATTACAACGGTATGAGTAGTTTTCCCCTAGGCCGTTCTAGTTATTCGTTTGGAGGATCAGAACTGCGAAAATTTGGAGTTTCTCAAGCGTTTCTTACCTCAAAACTGCCATATCTCGCGAACGGATTGACCAATCCGCAAAGTTTCTGTTGCATCTGAAAGTAGAAACTCGCCCCATTACAACGGTATGAGTAGTTTTCCCCTAGGCCGTTCTAGTTATTCGTTTCGAGCATCAGAACTGCGAAAATTTTGAGTTTCTCAAGCGTTTCTTACCTCAAAACTGCCATATCTCGCGAACGGATTGACCAATCCGCAAAGTTTCTGTTGCATCTGAAAGTAGAAACTCGCCCCATTACAACGGTATGAGTAGTTTTCCCCTAGGCCGTTCTAGTTATTCGTTTCGAGCATCAGAACTGCGAAAATTTTGAGTTTCTCAAGCGTTTCTTACCTCAAAACTGCCATATCTCGCGAACGGATTGACCAATCCGCAAAGTTTCTGTTGCACCTGAAAGTAGAAACTCGCCCCATTACAACGGTATGAGTAGTTTTCCCCTAGGCCGTTCTAGTTATTCGTTTCGAGCATCAGAACTGCGAAAATTTGGAGTTTCTCAAGCGTTTCTTACCTCAAAACTGCCATATCTCGCGAACGGATTGACCAATCCGCAAAGTTTCTGTTGCATCTGAAAGTAGAACCTCGCCCCATTACAACGGTATGAGTAGTTTTCCCCTAGGCCGTTCTAGTTATTCGTTTCGAGCATCAGAACTGCGAAAATTTGGAGTTTCTCAAGCGTTTCTTACCTCAAAATTGCCATATCTCGCGAACGGATTGACCAATCCACAAAGTTTCTGTTGCATCTGAAAGTAGTAGCTCGCCCGATTACAATGGTATGAGTAGTTTTCCCCTAGGCCGTTCTAGTTATTCGTTTCGAGCAACAGAACTGCGAAAATTTGGAGTTTCTCAAGAGTTTCTTACTTCAAAACTGCCATATCTCGCGAACGGATTGACCAATCCGCAAAGTTTCTGTTGCATCTGAAAGTAGAAACTCGCCCCATTACAACGGTATGAGTAGTTTTCCCCTAGGCCGTTCTAGTTATTCGTTTCGAGCATCAGAACTGCGAAAATTTGGAGTTTCTCAAGCGTTTCTTACCTCAAAACTGCCATATCTCGCGAACGGATTGACCAATCCGCAAAGTTTCTGTTGCATCTGAAAGTAGAAACTCGCGCCATTACAACGGTATGAGTAGTTTTCCCCTAGGCCGTTCTAGTTATTCGTTTCGAGCATCAGAACTGCGAAAATTTGGAGTTTCTCAAGCGTTTCTTACCTCAAAACTGCCATATCTCGCGAACGGATTGACCAATCCGCAAAGTTTCTGTTGCATCTGGAAGTAGAAACTCGTCCCATTACAACGGTATGAGTAGTTTTCCCCTAGGCCGTTCTAGTTATTCGTTTCGAGGATCAGAACTGCGAAAATTTGGAGTTTCTCAAGCGTTTCTTACCTCAAAACTGCCATATCTCGCGAACGGATTGACCAATCCGCAAAGTTTCTGTTGCATCTGAAAGTAGAAACTCGCCCCATTACAACGGTATGAGTAGTTTTCCCCTAGGCCGTTCTAGTTATTCGTTTCGAGCATCAGAACTGCGAAAATTTTGAGTTTCTCAAGCGTTTCTTACCTCAAAACTGCCATATCTCGCGAACGGATTGACCAATCCGCAAAGTTTCTGTTGCATCTGGAAGTAGAAACTCGCCCCATTACAACGGTATGAGTAGTTTTCCCCTAGGCCGTTCTAGTTATTCGTTTCGAGGATCAGAACTGCGAAAATTTGGAGTTTCTCAAGCGTTTCTTACCTCAAAACTGCCATATCTCGCGAACGGATTGACCAATCCGCAAAGTTTCTGTTGCATCTGAAAGTAGAAACTCGCCCCATTACAACGGTATGAGTAGTTTTCCCCTAGGCCGTTCTAGTTATTCGTTTCGAGAATCAGAACTGCGAAAATTTGGAGTTTCTCAAGCGTTTCTTACCTCAAAACTGCCATATCTCGCGAACGGATTGACCAATCCGCAAAGTTTCTGTTGCATCTGAAAGTAGAAACTCGCGCCATTACAACGGTATGAGTAGTTTTCCCCTAGGCCGTTCTAGTTATTCGTTTCGAGCATCAGAACTGCGAAAATTTGGAGTTTCTCAAGCGTTTCTTGCCTCAAAACTGCCATATCTCGCGAACGGATTGACCAATCCGCAAAGTTTCTGTTGCATCTGGAAGTAGAAACTCGCCCCATTACAACGGTATGAGTAGTTTTCCCCTAGGCCGTTCTAGTTATTCGTTTCGAGCAACAGAACTGCGAAAATTTGGAGTTTCTCAAGGGTTTCTTACTTCAAAACTGCCATATCTCGCGAACGGATTGACCAATCCGCAAAGTTTCTGTTGCATCTGAAAGTAGAAACTCGCCCCATTACAACGGTATGAGTAGTTTTCCCCTAGGCCGTTCTAGTTATTCGTTTCGAGCATCAGAACTGCGAAAATTTGGAGTTTCTCAAGCGTTTCTTACCTCAAAACTGCCATATCTCGCGAACGGATTGACCAATCCGCAAAGTTTCTGTTGCATCTGAAAGTAGAAACTCGCGCCATTACAACGGTATGAGTAGTATTCCCCTAGTCCGTTCTAGTTATTCGTTTCGAGCATCAGAACTGCGAAAATTTGGAGTTTCTCAAGCGTTTCTTACCTCAAAACTGCCATATCTCGCGAACGGATTGACCAATCCGCAAAGTTTCTGTTGCATCTGGAAGTAGAAACTCGCCCCATTACAACGGTATGAGCAGTTTTCCCCTAGGCCGTTCTAGTTATTCGTTTCGAGGATCAGAACTGCGAAAATTTGGAGTTTCTCAAGCGTTTCTTACCTCAAAACTGCCATATCTCGCGAACGGATTGACCAATCCGCAAAGTTTCTGTTGCATCTGAAAGTAGAACCTCGCCCCATTACAACGGTATGAGTAGTTTTCCCCTAGGCCGTTCTAGTTATTCGTTTCGAGCATCAGAACTGCGAAAATTTGGAGTTTCTCAAGCGTTTCTTACCTCAAAACTGCCATATCTCGCGAACGGATTGACCAATCCGCAAAGTTTCTGTTGCATCTGAAAGTAGAAGCTCGCACGATTACAATGGTATGAGTAGTTTTCCCCTAGGCCGTTCTAGTTATTCGTTTCGAGCATCAGAACTTCGAAAATTTTGAGTTTCTCAAGCGTTTCTTACCTCAAAACTGCCATATCTCGCGAACGGATTGACCAATCCGCAAAGTTTCTGTTGCATCTGGAAGTAGAAACTCGCCCCATTACAACGGTATGAGTAGTTTTCCCCTAGGCCGTTCTAGTTATTCGTTTCGAGGATCAGAACTGCGAAAATTTGGAGTTTCTCAAGCGTTTCTTACCTCAAAACTGCCATATCTCGCGAACGGATTGACCAATCCGCAAAGTTTCTGTTGCATCTGAAAGTAGAAACTCGCCCCATTACAACGGTATGAGTAGTTTTCCCCTAGGCCGTTCTAGTTATTCGTTTCGAGAATCAGAACTGCGAAAATTTGGAGTTTCTCAAGCGTTTCTTACCTCAAAACTGCCATATCTCGCGAACGGATTGACCAATCCGCAAAGTTTCTGTTGCATCTGAAAGTAGAAACTCGCGCCATTACAACGGTATGAGTAGTTTTCCCCTAGGCCGTTCTAGTTATTCGTTTCGAGCATCAGAACTGCGAAAATTTGGAGTTTCTCAAGCGTTTCTTGCCTCAAAACTGCCATATCTCGCGAACGGATTGACCAATCCGCAAAGTTTCTGTTGCATCTGGAAGTAGAAACTCGCCCCATTACAACGGTATGAGTAGTTTTCCCCTAGGCCGTTCTAGTTATTCGTTTCGAGCAACAGAACTGCGAAAATTTGGAGTTTCTCAAGGGTTTCTTACTTCAAAACTGCCATATCTCGCGAACGGATTGACCAATCCGCAAAGTTTCTGTTGCATCTGAAAGTAGAAACTCGCCCCATTACAACGGTATGAGTAGTTTTCCCCTAGGCCGTTCTAGTTATTCGTTTCGAGCATCAGAACTGCGAAAATTTGGAGTTTCTCAAGCGTTTCTTACCTCAAAACTGCCATATCTCGCGAACGGATTGACCAATCCGCAAAGTTTCTGTTGCATCTGAAAGTAGAAACTCGCGCCATTACAACGGTATGAGTAGTATTCCCCTAGTCCGTTCTAGTTATTCGTTTCGAGCATCAGAACTGCGAAAATTTGGAGTTTCTCAAGCGTTTCTTACCTCAAAACTGCCATATCTCGCGAACGGATTGACCAATCCGCAAAGTTTCTGTTGCATCTGGAAGTAGAAACTCGCCCCATTACAACGGTATGAGCAGTTTTCCCCTAGGCCGTTCTAGTTATTCGTTTCGAGGATCAGAACTGCGAAAATTTGGAGTTTCTCAAGCGTTTCTTACCTCAAAACTGCCATATCTCGCGAACGGATTGACCAATCCGCAAAGTTTCTGTTGCATCTGAAAGTAGAACCTCGCCCCATTACAACGGTATGAGTAGTTTTCCCCTAGGCCGTTCTAGTTATTCGTTTCGAGCATCAGAACTGCGAAAATTTGGAGTTTCTCAAGCGTTTCTTACCTCAAAACTGCCATATCTCGCGAACGGATTGACCAATCCGCAAAGTTTCTGTTGCATCTGAAAGTAGAAGCTCGCACGATTACAATGGTATGAGTAGTTTTCCCCTAGGCCGTTCTAGTTATTCGTTTCGAGCATCAGAACTTCGAAAATTTTGAGTTTCTCAAGCGTTTCTTACCTCAAAACTGCCATATCTCGCGAACGGATTGACCAATCCGCAAAGTTTCTGTTGCATCTGAAAGTAGAACCTCGCCCCATTACAACGGTATGAGTAGTTTTCCCCTAGGCCGTTCTAGTTATTCGTTTCGAGCATCAGAACTGCGAAAATTTGGAGTTTCTCAAGCGTTTCTTACCTCAAAACTGCCATATCTCGCGAACGGATTGACCAATCCGCAAAGTTTCTGTTGCATCTGAAAGTAGAAACTCGCCCCATTACAACGGCATGAGTAGTTTTCCCCTAGGCCGTTCTAGTTATTCGTTTCGAGCAACAGAACTGCGAAAATTTGGAGTTTCACAAGCGTTTCTTACCTCAAAACTGCCATATCTCGCGAACGGATTGACCAATCCGCAAAGTTTCTGTTGCATCTGAAAGTAGAAACTCGCCCCATTACAACGGTATGAGTAGTTTTCCCCTAGGCCGTTCTAGTTATTCGTTTCGAGCATCAGAACTGCGAAAATTTGGAGTTTCTCAAGCGTTTCTTACATCAAAACTGCCATATCTCGCGAACGGATTGACCAATCCGCAAAGTTTCTGTTGCATCTGAAAGTAGAACCTCGCCCCATTACAACGGTATGAGTAGTTTTCCCCTAGGCCGTTCTAGTTATTCGTTTCGAGCATCAGAACTGCGAAAATTTGGAGTTTCTCAAGCGTTTCTTACCTCAAAACTGCCATATCTCGCGAACGGATTGACCAATCCGCAAAGTTTCTGTTGCATCTGAAAGTAGAAGCTCGCCCGATTACAACGGTATGAGTAGTTTTCCCCTAGGCCGTTCTAGTTATTCGTTTCGAGCATCAGAACTGCGAAAATTTGGAGTTTCTCAAGCGTTTCTTACCTCAAAACTGCCATATCTCGCGAACGGATTGACCAATCCGCAAAGTTTCTGTTGCATCTGAAAGTAGAAACTCGCCCCATTACAACGGCATGAGTAGTTTTCCCCTAGGCCGTTCTAGTTATTCGTTTCGAGCAACAGAACTGCGAAAATTTGGAGTTTCACAAGCGTTTCTTACCTCAAAACTGCCATATCTCGCGAACGGATTGACCAATCCGCAAAGTTTCTGTTGCATCTGAAAGTAGAAACTCGCCCCATTACAACGGTATGAGTAGTTTTCCCCTAGGCCGTTCTAGTTATTCGTTTCGAGCATCAGAACTGCGAAAATTTGGAGTTTCTCAAGCGTTTCTTACATCAAAACTGCCATATCTCGCGAACGGATTGACCAATCCGCAAAGTTTCTGTTGCATCTGAAAGTAGAACCTCGCCCCATTACAACGGTATGAGTAGTTTTCCCCTAGGCCGTTCTAGTTATTCGTTTCGAGCATCAGAACTGCGAAAATTTGGAGTTTCTCAAGCGTTTCTTACCTCAAAACTGCCATATCTCGCGAACGGATTGACCAATCCGCAAAGTTTCTGTTGCATCTGAAAGTAGAAGCTCGCCCGATTACAATGGTATGAGTAGTTTTCCCCTAGGCCGTTCTAGTTATTCGTTTCGAGCAACAGAACTGCGAAAATTTGGAGTTTCTCAAGCGTTTCTTACCTC
Source organism: Ptiloglossa arizonensis (assembly GCF_051014685.1). NCBI lineage: Eukaryota > Metazoa > Arthropoda > Insecta > Hymenoptera > Colletidae > Ptiloglossa > Ptiloglossa arizonensis. The sequence continues at coordinate 796,196 of NW_027478633.1, forward strand.
AAAACTGCCATATCTCGCGAACGGATTGACCAATCCGCAAAGTTTCTGTTGCATCTGAAAGTAGAAACTCGCCCCATTACAACGGCATGAGTAGTTTTCCCCTAGGCCGTTCTAGTTATTCGTTTCGAGCATCAGAACTGCGAAAATTTGGAGTTTCTCAAGCGTTTCTTACCTCAAAACTGCCATATCTCGCGAACGGATTGACCAATCCGCAAAGTTTCTGTTGCATCTGAAAGTAGAACCTCGCCCCATTACAACGGTATGAGTAGTTTTCCCCTAGGCCGTTCTAGTTGTTCGTTTCGAGCATCAGAACTGCGAAAATTTGGAGTTTCTCAAGCGTTTCTTACCTCAAAACTGCCATATCTCGCGAACGGATTGACCAATCCGCAAAGTTTCTGTTGCATCTGAAAGTAGAAACTCGCCCCATTACAACGGCATGAGTAGTTTTCCCCTAGGCCGTTCTAGTTATTCGTTTCGAGCATCAGAACTGCGAAAATTTGGAGTTTCTCAAGCGTTTCTTACCTCAAAACTGCCATATCTCGCGAACGGATTGACCAATCCGCAAAGTTTCTGTTGCATCTGAAAGTAGAAACTCGCGCCATTACAACGGTATGAGTAGTTTTCCCCTAGGCCGTTCTAGTTATTCGTTTCGAGCATCAGAACTGCGAAAATTTGGAGTTTCTCAAGCGTTTCTTACCTCAAAACTGCCATATCTCGCGAACGGATTGACCAATCCGCAAAGTTTCTGTTGCATCTGAAAGTAGAAACTCGCCCCATTACAACGGTATGAGTAGTTTTCCCCTAGGCCGTTCTAGTTATTCGTTTCGAGCATCAGAACTGCGAAAATTTTGAGTTTCTCAAGCGTTTCTTACCTCAAAACTGCCATATCTCGCGAACGGATTGACCAATCCGCAAAGTTTCTGTTGCATCTGGAAGTAGAAACTCGCCCCATTACAACGGTATGAGTAGTTTTCCCCTAGGCCGTTCTAGTTATTCGTTTCGAGGATCAGAACTGCGAAAATTTGGAGTTTCTCAAGCGTTTCTTACCTCAAAACTGCCATATCTCGCGAACGGATTGACCAATCCGCAAAGTTTCTGTTGCATCTGGAAGTAGAAACTCGCCCCATTACAACGGTATGAGTAGTTTTCCCCTAGGCCGTTCTAGTTATTCGTTTGGAGGATCAGAACTGCGAAAATTTGGAGTTTCTCAAGCGTTTCTTACCTCAAAACTGCCATATCTCGCGAACGGATTGACCAATCCGCAAAGTTTCTGTTGCATCTGAAAGTAGAAACTCGCCCCATTACAACGGTATGAGTAGTTTTCCCCTAGGCCGTTCTAGTTATTCGTTTCGAGCATCAGAACTGCGAAAATTTTGAGTTTCTCAAGCGTTTCTTACCTCAAAACTGCCATATCTCGCGAACGGATTGACCAATCCGCAAAGTTCTGTTGCATCTGAAAGTAGAAACTCGCCCCATTACAACGGTATGAGTAGTTTTCCCCTAGGCCGTTCTAGTTATTCGTTTCGAGCATCAGAACTGCGAAAATTTGGAGTTTCTCAAGCGTTTCTTACCTCAAAACTGCCATATCTCGCGAACGGATTGACCAATCCGCAAAGTTTCTGTTGCATCTGAAAGTAGAACCTCGCCCCATTACAACGGTATGAGTAGTTTTCCCCTAGGCCGTTCTAGTTATTCGTTTCGAGCATCAGAACTGCGAAAATTTGGAGTTTCTCAAGCGTTTCTTACCTCAAAATTGCCATATCTCGCGAACGGATTGACCAATCCACAAAGTTTCTGTTGCATCTGAAAGTAGTAGCTCGCCCGATTACAATGGTATGAGTAGTTTTCCCCTAGGCCGTTCTAGTTATTCGTTTCGAGCAACAGAACTGCGAAAATTTGGAGTTTCTCAAGAGTTTCTTACTTCAAAACTGCCATATCTCGCGAACGGATTGACCAATCCGCAAAGTTTCTGTTGCATCTGAAAGTAGAAACTCGCCCCATTACAACGGTATGAGTAGTTTTCCCCTAGGCCGTTCTAGTTATTCGTTTCGAGCATCAGAACTGCGAAAATTTGGAGTTTCTCAAGCGTTTCTTACCTCAAAACTGCCATATCTCGCGAACGGATTGACCAATCCGCAAAGTTTCTGTTGCATCTGAAAGTAGAAACTCGCGCCATTACAACGGTATGAGTAGTTTTCCCCTAGGCCGTTCTAGTTATTCGTTTCGAGCATCAGAACTGCGAAAATTTTGAGTTTCTCAAGCGTTTCTTACCTCAAAACTGCCATATCTCGCGAACGGATTGACCAATCCGCAAAGTTTCTGTTGCATCTGAAAGTAGAACCTCGCCCCATTACAACGGTATGAGTAGTTTTCCCCTAGGCCGTTCTAGTTATTCGTTTCGAGCATCAGAACTGCGAAAATTTGGAGTTTCTCAAGCGTTTCTTACCTCAAAACTGCCATATCTCGCGAACGGATTGACCAATCCGCAAAGTTTCTGTTGCATCTGAAAGTAGAAACTCGCCCCATTACAACGGCATGAGTAGTTTTCCCCTAGGCCGTTCTAGTTATTCGTTTCGAGCAACAGAACTGCGAAAATTTGGAGTTTCACAAGCGTTTCTTACCTCAAAACTGCCATATCTCGCGAACGGATTGACCAATCCGCAAAGTTTCTGTTGCATCTGAAAGTAGAAACTCGCCCCATTACAACGGTATGAGTAGTTTTCCCCTAGGCCGTTCTAGTTATTCGTTTCGAGCATCAGAACTGCGAAAATTTGGAGTTTCTCAAGCGTTTCTTACCTCAAAACTGCCATATCTCGCGAACGGATTGACCAATCCGCAAAGTTTCTGTTGCATCTGAAAGTAGAACCTCGCCCCATTACAACGGTATGAGTAGTTTTCCCCTAGGCCGTTCTAGTTATTCGTTTCGAGCATCAGAACTGCGAAAATTTGGAGTTTCTCAAGCGTTTCTTACCTCAAAACTGCCATATCTCGCGAACGGATTGACCAATCCGCAAAGTTTCTGTTGCATCTGAAAGTAGAAGCTCGCCCGATTACAATGGTATGAGTAGTTTTCCCCTAGGCCGTTCTAGTTATTCGTTTCGAGCAACAGAACTGCGAAAATTTGGAGTTTCTCAAGCGTTTCTTACCTCAAAACTGCCATATCTCGCGAACGGATTGACCAATCCGCAAAGTTTCTGTTGCATCTGAAAGTAGAAACTCGCCCCATTACAACGGCATGAGTAGTTTTCCCCTAGGCCGTTCTAGTTATTCGTTTCGAGCATCAGAACTGCGAAAATTTGGAGTTTCTCAAGCGTTTCTTACCTCAAAACTGCCATATCTCGCGAACGGATTGACCAATCCGCAAAGTTTCTGTTGCATCTGAAAGTAGAAACTCGCCCCATTACAACGGCATGAGTAGTTTTCCCCTAGGCCGTTCTAGTTATTCGTTTCGAGCATCAGAACTGCGAAAATTTGGAGTTTCTCAAGCGTTTCTTACCTCAAAACTGCCATATCTCGCGAACGGATTGACCAATCCGCAAAGTTTCTGTTGCATCTGAAAGTAGAAACTCGCGCCATTACAACGGTATGAGTAGTTTTCCCCTAGGCCGTTCTAGTTATTCGTTTCGAGCATCAGAACTGCGAAAATTTTGAGTTTCTCAAGCGTTTCTTACCTCAAAACTGCCATATCTCGCGAACGGATTGACCAATCCGCAAAGTTTCTGTTGCATCTGAAAGTAGAACCTCGCCCCATTACAACGGTATGAGTAGTTTTCCCCTAGGCCGTTCTAGTTATTCGTTTCGAGCATCAGAACTGCGAAAATTTGGAGTTTCTCAAGCGTTTCTTACCTCAAAACTGCCATATCTCGCGAACGGATTGACCAATCCGCAAAGTTTCTGTTGCATCTGAAAGTAGAAACTCGCCCCATTACAACGGCATGAGTAGTTTTCCCCTAGGCCGTTCTAGTTATTCGTTTCGAGCAACAGAACTGCGAAAATTTGGAGTTTCACAAGCGTTTCTTACCTCAAAACTGCCATATCTCGCGAACGGATTGACCAATCCGCAAAGTTTCTGTTGCATCTGAAAGTAGAAACTCGCCCCATTACAACGGTATGAGTAGTTTTCCCCTAGGCCGTTCTAGTTATTCGTTTCGAGCATCAGAACTGCGAAAATTTGGAGTTTCTCAAGCGTTTCTTACCTCAAAACTGCCATATCTCGCGAACGGATTGACCAATCCGCAAAGTTTCTGTTGCATCTGAAAGTAGAACCTCGCCCCATTACAACGGTATGAGTAGTTTTCCCCTAGGCCGTTCTAGTTATTCGTTTCGAGCATCAGAACTGCGAAAATTTGGAGTTTCTCAAGCGTTTCTTACCTCAAAACTGCCATATCTCGCGAACGGATTGACCAATCCGCAAAGTTTCTGTTGCATCTGAAAGTAGAAGCTCGCCCGATTACAATGGTATGAGTAGTTTTCCCCTAGGCCGTTCTAGTTATTCGTTTCGAGCAACAGAACTGCGAAAATTTGGAGTTTCTCAAGCGTTTCTTACCTCAAAACTGCCATATCTCGCGAACGGATTGACCAATCCGCAAAGTTTCTGTTGCATCTGAAAGTAGAAACTCGCCCCATTACAACGGCATGAGTAGTTTTCCCCTAGGCCGTTCTAGTTATTCGTTTCGAGCATCAGAACTGCGAAAATTTGGAGTTTCTCAAGCGTTTCTTACCTCAAAACTGCCATATCTCGCGAACGGATTGACCAATCCGCAAAGTTTCTGTTGCATCTGAAAGTAGAAACTCGCCCCATTACAACGGCATGAGTAGTTTTCCCCTAGGCCGTTCTAGTTATTCGTTTCGAGCATCAGAACTGCGAAAATTTGGAGTTTCTCAAGCGTTTCTTACCTCAAAACTGCCATATCTCGCGAACGGATTGACCAATCCGCAAAGTTTCTGTTGCATCTGAAAGTAGAAACTCGCGCCATTACAACGGTATGAGTAGTTTTCCCCTAGGCCGTTCTAGTTATTCGTTTCGAGCATCAGAACTGCGAAAATTTGGAGTTTCTCAAGCGTTTCTTACCTCAAAACTGCCATATCTTGCGAACGGATTGACCAATCCGCAAAGTTTCTGTTGCATCTGGAAGTAGAAACTCGCCCCATTACAACGGTATGAGTAGTTTTCCCCTAGGCCGTTCTAGTTATTCGTTTCGAGGATCAGAACTGCGAAAATTTGGAGTTTCTCAAGCGTTTCTTACCTCAAAACTGCCATATCTCGCGAACGGATTGACCAATCCGCAAAGTTTCTGTTGCATCTGAAAGTAGAAACTCGCCCCATTACAACGGTATGAGTAGTTTTCCCCTAGGCCGTTCTAGTTATTCGTTTCGAGCATCAGAACTGCGAAAATTTTGAGTTTCTCAAGCGTTTCTTACCTCAAAACTGCCATATCTCGCGAACGGATTGACCAATCCGCAAAGTTTCTGTTGCATCTGGAAGTAGAAACTCGCCCCATTACAACGGTATGAGTAGTTTTCCCCTAGGCCGTTCTAGTTATTCGTTTCGAGGATCAGAACTGCGAAAATTTGGAGTTTCTCAAGCGTTTCTTACCTCAAAACTGCCATATCTCGCGAACGGATTGACCAATCCGCAAAGTTTCTGTTGCATCTGGAAGTAGAAACTCGCCCCATTACAACGGTATGAGTAGTTTTCCCCTAGGCCGTTCTAGTTATTCGTTTGGAGGATCAGAACTGCGAAAATTTGGAGTTTCTCAAGCGTTTCTTACCTCAAAACTGCCATATCTCGCGAACGGATTGACCAATCCGCAAAGTTTCTGTTGCATCTGAAAGTAGAAACTCGCCCCATTACAACGGTATGAGTAGTTTTCCCCTAGGCCGTTCTAGTTATTCGTTTCGAGCATCAGAACTGCGAAAATTTTGAGTTTCTCAAGCGTTTCTTACCTCAAAACTGCCATATCTCGCGAACGGATTGACCAATCCGCAAAGTTTCTGTTGCATCTGAAAGTAGAAACTCGCCCCATTACAACGGTATGAGTAGTTTTCCCCTAGGCCGTTCTAGTTATTCGTTTCGAGCATCAGAACTGCGAAAATTTTGAGTTTCTCAAGCGTTTCTTACCTCAAAACTGCCATATCTCGCGAACGGATTGACCAATCCGCAAAGTTTCTGTTGCATCTGAAAGTAGAAACTCGCCCCATTACAACGGTATGAGTAGTTTTCCCCTAGGCCGTTCTAGTTATTCGTTTCGAGCATCAGAACTGCGAAAATTTGGAGTTTCTCAAGCGTTTCTTACCTCAAAACTGCCATATCTCGCGAACGGATTGACCAATCCGCAAAGTTTCTGTTGCATCTGAAAGTAGAACCTCGCCCCATTACAACGGTATGAGTAGTTTTCCCCTAGGCCGTTCTAGTTATTCGTTTCGAGCATCAGAACTGCGAAAATTTGGAGTTTCTCAAGCGTTTCTTACCTCAAAATTGCCATATCTCGCGAACGGATTGACCAATCCACAAAGTTTCTGTTGCATCTGAAAGTAGTAGCTCGCCCGATTACAATGGTATGAGTAGTTTTCCCCTAGGCCGTTCTAGTTATTCGTTTCGAGCAACAGAACTGCGAAAATTTGGAGTTTCTCAAGAGTTTCTTACTTCAAAACTGCCATATCTCGCGAACGGATTGACCAATCCGCAAAGTTTCTGTTGCATCTGAAAGTAGAAACTCGCCCCATTACAACGGTATGAGTAGTTTTCCCCTAGGCCGTTCTAGTTATTCGTTTCGAGCATCAGAACTGCGAAAATTTGGAGTTTCTCAAGCGTTTCTTACCTCAAAACTGCCATATCTCGCGAACGGATTGACCAATCCGCAA